>NW_017306275.1:3100571-3114371 GCF_000935625.1 Nanorana parkeri | reverse complement strand
CGCCCCCTCCCCCCCCCCCCCCAAATGCTAGGAATTACATACACAAATTCTCCTTCTCTCCTGCTATTCATGTCAGTTGAATTCCAGATACACTCCCTGCCTGCAAACCATAATGCATGCACAATTTTTTGTGATTGCACCACACTTGAACACAGGGCATTGTGTTACCATGCGTTCTGTTGCAGCTGATGACATGAATTGTACATGCACTATTTTTTGCGTGCAGGGTGTGTGTCTGAAATTCAAATTACATGAAAAGGCACTGCCACACCCCCTCCCACCCCAGAACGCAAGGAGACTTTGTGTGTGTGATTCCTTGTATTCCGGGCAAGGGTGTAAACGAGCCTTTTTAGATTACAGCAGTCAGAGGAGCCACAGTGTATATAGAAGACAATTACAGCAATGTATGTCCAGGTATAAAAGTGTTTTAGGGCTTATTCACACAAATTACAGTGCGTTCTAGAACGGTAGCTGCTGGAACACACTATATTGCACACTTAACCCCCCCCTGTGTACTGGGGCGGGAGGGGGCGTGGTGGTGCATTGAAGACAATGGCACCGCAGCCACGCCCCCCCGTCAGCAGTGTAATCGCCCACACCAGTGTTCTATCAAAGATTGTGACTGGGTTGGATTGTGTTACCGTTCACGTGGTTACACATTTTAACGTAACCACGCCCAGTTTTTCGGCGTTGAAATATGTGACTAGCAAAAGGCGAAGAATTCCAACGCTTTGTCAGCTGGTCCAGGGCAGAACAGCTGATCGGTCCTGAAATGTCACTTCTATTGAACTTTGTGGAATGTGAGATCGCACTCACAAAGTCTGATAAAAGTGACATTTCAAGACCGATCAGCTCTTCCAGGGCAGATCAGTTCTCCTACACATACGTTCTGTGATGCCAATTTGCCCTGGAACAGCTGAGAAATCGTTGGAATTCTTCCCCTTTTACCGGTCGCATATTCCACCGCCGAAAAAGTGGGCGTAATTATGTTAAAATGTGTGACCACGTGATCGTTCACACATTCCACCGCCGAAAAACTGGGCAGGATTACGTTAAAATGTGTGGCCACGTGACCGGTCAAATATTCTAACGCAGTCACAAACTTTCATAGAACACCGGAACATGCATAGCCTACCATAGACCGTAGCCCTCCCCCCCCCTCAGCCCCCCGACGAGCAGCAGACAGACCCCTCCCACACACGCAGCAGATCTCCTTACATTTCTTCGCAGCACAGCCAGTCTGATCAGGCTGCTGCTCTGTGCATCCTCATGGCCAAGGCCCCAGTACGGCTGCATGTGAAGCTGTGTTCCGTTCACCGGCCGCTGACCCTTCACATCGCTGTGCCCGGGGCAGCCACTGTGTGTGCTCCTATCTCGGGACCCGGCCGGGAAGCTTACAATCTTGCTCCTGACCGGGCCCCCCTCTGTTGCGGGCCCCATAGCGCCCGCATGGGTTGCTATGGCGGTAGTTCCGCCACTGCTCTGCAGTATTATTGCAGCATCCAACACGTGCAATTGTGCTCGATGCCTGTGTCTCCTTGCTGCATGATTCTGTCCCACCCTCTGACTGCTATGAAGGGACACACACATGACATTGAATTGGATGGAGAGATGCAGGTATGCCAAACAAGTGATAGTGTTTAACACTGAAGTTTCCAGTGGTGGCAGGTAGCTCTGCAATAGAGCAAAGATTGGATTCATCAGGTGATATGGGTAAATAATATTAATGCACTTTTATAGGCTACTATTTATTTATTTATTTATTTACATATGTATTTATTCACTTTGAGATCATATGGCACAGTAGTTGCTAGCAGAGAATTATAAAAAATATTGTTTGAACCGGTTTTATGAATGTTGCTATAGATTCTTGTAATTACGGTCTAACAACTGTACACACAAAGAACTCAAAGTCAAACCTTTACAATGTGATCTTTCTGTTTTTCTTTTGTCTCATGTAGCTGGTGTAAAGCAAAACTGTCTGACCAGCCAGACTTCATTCCGTGGTTGCATAAGGAACCTGAAACTGATGAAGGGCACCCAGACTGAGGCCGACGACTTCAGCAAAGCATTCGAGTTACGTGGAGTCTTCCCTCATTCTTGTCCAGCAACAGAACTATAGACAAAAGGCATATTGTCAGCCTCTCACCCAGTTTCTAAACACAAAGGGTATATTAATCACACATGTGATGTTATCGCGCATGAGATAATTTAAGTGCATGCTGTGTCAGGCTTCCAGATTGATTACTTGCCCAGAAATGTATTTTAGGCAATGTGATGAAATAACCCTGTGACATAGCAAAGCATTAAGCGATATCATCTCATGAGGTTTGATGACTATTACTCCTTAAAGCTAAACTCCAGATAGAAATAAAAGACACAACTGATCGCAGCTCTATATTCATTTATCAATCATTAAAGGTATTTTTTTTTATAATGCAACCAATAAAAGGACCTGAATTTAAATTGATATCAGTCTCTTGCAATTACCTATACAGCAGCATTCAGACTGAAAGAGGGTTGGGAAGGACTGGTGTGTTTGCAAATGTGCCAACAAGGAACATGCTCATAAGATGGAGTGAGCAAAGAGGTGACCTTATCGGTCTGCCGCTGCCCTTTCACTTTTCAGGTAGCAGGCTGGGTGGGGGGAGGAGATGCTATTACAGTATTCCTTAACTGTACCAGAGAAAGTGGTGCCCTCTGCCTGGCTGTGCTGTGTGGCAGAGCTGTGTAAATCTCAGGGCTGAACAGGCAGACAGTCATCCAGTTCTCATATATGTATTTCATCTGTGTATTTGGCTGATGTCTGGAGTTCAGTTTTAAATGTGTTCTGAAAAGACATTCCAGGAATGTCTCCATCCTAACATATTTCCAGCTCAGGAACATTGTTATAAATACTTTTCCAGTTACTGTATACCTAAAAAAACACATATACACCACAAATACCTCTGGTAGTTTATTAATAGAATTAATACATATTTGATTACAGTGTCTACTGCTGGATGATGCTGAATACTTGACAGTATTTTGATTTCTTCAGCGTTAATCATGTTACAACTTCTAAATCTGTTTTTTTGTTATTCAATTAAATATACTCAGTTTGTTTTTTACATAGATGTGTTGCGTCATTTTTTAAGTCAACCAAGGTTATGATATATGGGGGTAGAAATATAAAGAGACCTACTAGAACTGATTGCATAAACACAACAGGTCCTCAGTGGTGTTTGCAGCATTGGTGGGTGTTTTATTCAATCAAAAATCATACAACCGGCATCAAATAAACATGTTGATGCATTTCACATCTTTAGTGCTTCTTCATAAGTCTGCAGTTTATTCCACTTCAGGGGCAGGGAGAGTGTTCTTAGCCTTGTGTAAGCCCAGCTTGCTTTTCATCTCTAAAAAGGATTGTTACCCTTATCTTTGAAATTACACCAAATAGATGTTTAGTAATGGTGATTCAAAAACAGATACTTCTAGATAATTGCCGGCTTTTTATTCTTTGCATACCTTATTTTTTATTTCCTCCCCATTTTTCTCACAGTGGCCATTTTTACTAAGGGCAGATTAATATATCTCTCTTTACCACCTGGAACTCTGGCACGTGTGACTAGGACATGTGACCATGCACATCATCTCAGGCGAAAAATGCTTTTCCCTGAAATCTCATGAGATTTCTCAGCAATGCTCTGCAATGTAACCTTCCCAGGATGCAACGCTTGGGCGCAGATTACTTCACTGATGCCCAAGGGGACGCCGAAAAGCAGTAATTGCAAGTAAAAGCAAAATACGTTTGTTTAATGAAAGTAAGATGGTTTTATATCAGCATGCAGAGCTGCAAGCTGATTTGATGTTAAGTAAAAGGGTGTAAAGGTCCATTTTAACAAGGCTGGGTTGACTGTTTTTGTGAAATTTGCTAAGCTTACCACTACATTTTTTTCTGTATGTTAACATGCCAGCCCCTGATTGTTTTTTTTTCAATTAATACCATAAAAGAAATCTGAATCCAATAATGACTGTGTGAACTTATATAAAACATCATTAAACTACAATATTCACAAACTTGAGTCTTCAGACTCGGGTGTGGGAAATTTGACTAAATTCTTAGATTGGTGTTATTTGTTAGTACAATTACAATCTAAATGTTTAGTCTTCCAGAACCACAGAGAAAACCAGAAATATTTAGTTCTCTGTTTGGCTGTTTAGCATAAAAGATCATAACATTATAGGATCAACACAGACGCCAGAAGGGGCATCTCAGTGTCTGCCAAGCACACTCCATCTCAAGCAGAGACTCTGCCAAACGCTGGCTGAAACAGCACCAATCTTCTCGCATCTTAGTGAACGCAGTCTAAAGTACAACATGCATAGTATGTACTTTACTACGTGCATTATGTGACAGTTTTTACCATCAAATGACTTTGTTTCACACCTTTAATTGTAGTGTGTTTTACTGTGTGTTGCAATGTTCATCTTTTACCCTATTGTAATATGTGTTTATTTTCTGCATTTTTGTGTTAAATGCATAGTCCACCCTTTGCAAAAATGTAGTAAATGCACCCACATTGATAAAAAAGTGCATTTATTAAATGTTTGCTTTGAAACCTGCAAAGCACTCATGATCAGTGCAATTCACAGGTTCTTGCATTGTTTACCCCCCAGCCCCAGGTCCGTACAGAGATACAGACCTTCGGTTATAGGGCTGGAGGCGATAATCAATGGACTACAAGTGCAGTGACATTACCACATTTGTGCTCCATTGAGATCTGTGAATACCTCTGCCGCAGCGGCAGTTGGGACTTTCCATTCACAGTTCCCAGTGAATGAATCTGTGAATGGATGATGCAGTTGCACAGGCAGAGCTATACACGGCTGCACTGAATTTAAACCAGAACAGAAGGCTGCAGGGAGAAGCACCCTGCAAGCCAGGTAAGTGGTGTTATACGAGAACTGCAGTATGTCTTTAAAGAGAGTGTCATAAATGCAGAGATGTCAACTTAGGGAAAAGTTTACTGGGTGGCATAGTAACAATATGCATAGCACCAAATGACAACAGAGCTGCAAATCATAGGTGACTCCCAAAATCTGGAGGTGACTTGACATGCCAGTGGAGTCAGCGAGTGACAGGAGCCTTGGTTTCAACATATACTGCCTTCGCTGAATGGAACGCAATAGAAAAGGATGAACTTTGAATACAATGCATGAAATCTGATCCCAGATAAGCTCACTTCTGCTCTATATATGAGAGACACTTCTCCGCATAGACTGTATGAGAGAGACTTCTCCGCACACACTGCGATGGTTACTGTTTCCTCCTTGTGATTGTGTTACAAAGAATGTATCAATGCGAGTGGAAGGGATACCACAATGGGAACCTATGGAGGAGCAGGAATGACTTGCACTATTGTTAAATTGTAGGTGAACTCAAAACCTGTGATTATAGAAGGAATAGGAAAGGCTTAGGAACTTGGGGTTGATTTACTAAAAGCAGATAGACTGTTCACCTTGCAAGGGAATTTTTCAATATGTAGGGGAAGTTTAGTGAATATTGGGAAACTTCACTTTACAAAGAATGCCCAATCAGGTATAAGGACACTAAAAAACCCTGAGCTTTTCTTGCACATGATTGGATAATGGAAGTCAGCAGAGCTTTACTTCATTCACTAAGCTAAGGGGAAAATCCCCCTGCAAAGTACAAATGCCCTTGCAAAGTGAACAGCATATTTGTCTTTAGTAAATGAACCCCTCTGTTTTTGCAGAGGGATTGCTGAGTGTGGAGGTTCTCTTTACATGTGGAACAGCTTCTAGAACATTATAAACTCTGGATTTCTGCCTTGATTCTCCTTACATTTTCTTACCAAGCGCCTCTCTTGGTTCCCTCGGCAACTGCTTATGCTTTTTATGCTGGACTGATTATAGCAATACACTAACTGGAGCATGTGAACTGAACTTTGCATTCCATTCCTATGTGCCTTTGGTAAATGAACCCCTCTGCCTCTTCCTGGGGTAATTCATCCCTATTCATACTAGTGATTATTGTCTACGGTACAAAAAGTGATGGGAAATCCATAATTGACACCGTAACAGCAGATAAGGTAAAATCTTCCAATGGGGATGTCTGTTCCAGTGACACCTAACAGGGTATTTTTCCTGTCTCTTGTCAGCAGCTGCAGAGTGGGACCCTTGTTTTCTGTATAGAAGCAGTGGTCTCACTGCAGAGGTCCAACACCACTCCTTTAGACCTTTAGTTCTGCAATCATCACAGCTCATGCTCCTCACTGATTGGACAGCTCTGTATCTGACACAGCAGCAGGAGTGGCAGACCTTTGGAAAGATATCACTGCTTCCCACATGGAACAATGATCCCACTCTACAGCATGATTGCAGCAGACATGACTTTCTTCTCAGGTTCCAGCTGATGTTAAGAAAACAAGAAGCAAAACTGCACACACCTTTTGTTTTGATGCTCATGAAATGTACTGTATGCAGAGTGTATTTGCATTGCACTTTATTGCAAAATAGTTCTGCCTAAACCATGCCTTTCCCTATCCAAAACTTATAAATATTGTTTGGCTTCCCACACATTTTAACCCTTGCTGAGGTTTCTTATATTTTGCCCACTCTAAATTTGACATTCAAACATTTCCACATAATGCCACTTTGAAGAAGTCCTTGTTTATCTGACCAAAGCAGCTATCTTTTTCTAGCAATTCCACATTCATGTGATCTCCTAATAACAGTCATTACGTGGAGACCAGCAGCCTTGGCAGGACATTTTCTGTTCTTTCTAAAAGTTAAAAACAAATCATAGTACTTATGTTAAAGAGAATCTACAATGGTTTGGGTCAACTTTATTTTTTTTCCTCTTTAAAAGAAAAAGACATCTGATTTTTTTATGTTTTTTTGCTTTCTACAATTTATAGGAATTCTTTGTTTTTGCAGAATGCTTTGTAAAGAGAGAACAGGAGAAATGCTTGCCTGAGCAGCTCTAAAAAACATGCTGTGCTGATACTACATATAAAACTGCACAAAGGATTTAAAGTGTCAGTAGACCCTTTGTAAACCTTTTTTTGCATGGCTCATATGCTAATATTAACATTTAACTGTTTAAGGATCACATAAAATATTATTACTAAATACCTTTTTTTAACTTTGTATACCACAGTCACATGACAATATTGAGCTTGCTAAGGGGTCTATTCACTAAGCTGCCGACGGCAGCCGAGTGAATAACCAAAGTGAAGTGAGCTGAACGCTGTTCGGCTATTCACTTCAGGCTTGTACGGCTGATGCTCAGCATGTTCGGCCGACCCGAAGTGCAGAAGGAGTTCGACTTGGCATATTCTGCTCGGTACTTCTGTGGTGCCGAGCAGAATAGAAAAACAGTTACAAAAGTAAAAAAAATGTAGTGGGCGGGTGCAATAGCTAGTTTACTATTGGCTATTGCATATTGAAATAGCCAATAGGAATCTAGCTATGCATTCCTATGGTGTATTTTTTTTATTTCTGACTGAGGGCGGCCAGCGGCCCCAGGTCAGAAAAAAAAACAGATTGCAAGGAAAGATTTACTCTGCTCGATAAAGCAGAGTAAACCTTTCCGAGGTAAATTGTTTCTCTCCTGGGCGGCTGGGAGCCGTATTAGACTCCCAGAGCATCCGGGAAAATAATGACAGATCGTCCCTGGTTACCATCTGTCATTACACACTGAGAACAAGGAGAGGCCGCTGTGATATCATAGCGGCTCGGCCGGGTTCTCAGTGTGTAATGACAGCGTCCCAAGTGGCCGGAGCCAGCCATGAGATGACGGCGGGCTGCGCCCAGCTGTTAGAAACAGGCTGTCGGCCCGCCAATGGCCGTCCACTTGGCCAGCTTCGGCTTTCACCTCGGCTCAGTCGAGCCGAGGCATATGCCTTTGGCTCGACTAACTTCGGGAGCTGTACGGGCTATAGTGAATAGCCCATACAGCAGCCCTTCGGTTCTACTGAACCAAAGGGGTCCTGTGGCCGAAGCTAGCCGAAGAATCAGCCAAAGCTATGGCTAGATCCTTCGGCAGCTTAGTGAATAGACCCCTAAAACATCTGCCCAACATATAGCTGGGCGAATGCTGTTCACAGGACATTAGTTCCACTAGATGGAGCCGAGGAGCAAAATAAATTCCTATGCTCCTTAGTGCCATCTAGTGGCTGCACCCAGCTAGATGGCACTGAGGACACTTGCCAAGCTACATGCTGGGCAGAAGAATTATAAATCAAACCCTTTAAGTCTCTCCTATATACCTGTATACAGCCACGGATTAATCCAGTCTGATGGCCCACCCATTGCTGATATGTTACAGAAAGAATCACACATCAAATATTAAGTGCTAATTGTTTTATAAAAAATCCCATTAAATGGTACGTTAAATATTGCTATTTACAAAAGAAACATGAGTAAGTAAAAAAAACAAAAGCAAACTAGCAAACAATCCAACAGCAAAATAATGGAACACGAACATAGTTTCTTATCAAGTAGGCACAATGTGAAATCAAAATACAGAGATTTTCCACGGCTTCACAGAGGTGATTATGATACAGTCAGTATGGCTTCCCTATCTTTTGTCAAAGCAAGCCAATTTCATGAGCTCTACATTCTGCCTTTGAGCTTCAATCCGATAAACTCTAGAATTTGAAAGCTAAAAGGGAAGTTTATTAAAACTGGAACATCAAAGAATGCATGGTGAAAACTGGAGACATAGATAACATGGACTAAGGAAAGCACAAGGCTTAGAATATGGACCATAACATGTCAGAATGGAGGAGGTAGGGTTTATTTTGGTACCGGTGATATTGTACAGGTCTCTTGCACTTATGTTTATACTGTTATAACATAATTTGGGTTGCAAAGTAGCAACATTGGCTCTTAAGCCCCCATTCACACTTGCAAAGCATCATATTGTGTATTGTGTTTATGTGTTTTTTTGCATCTAATTTTATTGGGGTGCCAAAGAAGCTCAAGCACATCATTCAGGTTCGAGCTTCATGTAGTTTATAATGTTTTTTTAATCTCATGTTTAAGCACTACACTAGTGTGAATGGGAGCTTAATTTAGCCTGTGTTTTGCCCATGAAAATTCTGGCCCGGCATCTGCTTATAGTCAACTCCTCTTGACTCCTCCACCACACTATTCACCCACATTGACAGGAAGAAAGAAGCTCCTGGTCATTCTTGTCAGAGCTAACACAGGGCTAATGACAGTCTTCCCATCCCTGACTGTTCTGGGTGTCAGTTGTGAAGCACCAGTGCTGTTAAGTGGGAGGTATGGGAGTGTATCACCTGTTCCCTCATACCTTGAAGTACTGAGTATGCTGATTTGCATCCTGAGATGAATGGAGCAGTGGGGAAGAAAGGGGAAGGTATGCGTAGGAAGCTATGGGCATCAGAACTTAAACGAACATGTGGGAGTAAAGGTAAAGAACACTTTATATAGACACATTTAAATAGAAACTTTGTTTAAACCATTAGCTAGTTTTAGGTATATGTGCTGTAGGCATTTTTCTGAAGGCAAGACTTCTGTACCCGAACTTCCAGTTCTTCCATCTTGTTTTTACCATTTTATGAGCCCCCATGCTTGCTACATTGCATAGAATGCAAACATTAAAATTGAGGCCTCCTTGGTTGTCTTTATAATAGCCCTAGCAGAACAGAGTATTCCTGCAAGTAAACCTTGCTAATGGAGGCCTTGAGAGATACAATCAGACAGTGGTAGGGTCAGCATGCCAGTGTCCACATAAAACGGAAAGAGGTGGACTAATTATAAATAAATGAATAAATAAAAAAAGGCCACAGCAATCGTATTGTATATAATTATTAAATTATTACATGAAGATCTAAATAATAATAGTTTGGTATGAGTGTTGCTATTACTAAGTAAGCAGATCAGCTATGGATACTGCACATATCAATAGAATTGCCTGGCCAAGGTGTTTTATAAAGCTTTTAGAAAATTACAGGATTTGAATAATTTAACTTGTGTTGTAAAGCGTAACTGCAGTTAAAACTTTTAAAAGGTTTTGGTTCATGTGGAGAAGGGGTCATGTTTTTTTTGTTGTTGTTGCCATTGAGGAGATTTCCCTGCACTTCCGGTACCAAGAAACACAACAGGAAATAAGGACCATTTTCCCAAACTGTGTGATAGGAAATCCCACCTTGAATAGTTGACATCAGAGCAAGTGTCTTCAGTGGAAGATGTTGAGGCTGATTTACTAAAGGACTTGAGTATGTTCACTCCAAAAACTGTAGATTCACATCAATCATCGAATGGATAATTGAAGTAAATCTTAGTCAACATTTACAATCCCTTTAGTACCGCAGCCTCACTCCCTCTACTTTTATTCTGACAGCTGTAAAATGTTGTCTTTTCCTTTGGACAATAGTCAAACGGTGACAATGGCCAATAAGACAAATAGTAAGGTTAAAGCTCCCAAAAAGGGATGCACACATACAGAAAAACCTGATAGAGGGTTTAACCGCTCACAGCTGTATCCAAACCCAGTTATGAGACAAAGTAGTATTAAACGTTCAATAATGAATTCAGATCAATATACATTGCCCAGCAAAGCATGTTTTAAAAATGTTTCCCCAAACACTTACAATCATCACGTCTCTGAACAGTTGCTTCCCAGTCTCTCAGCTCAGCTTCCCTGAACTTTCTGTCCAGTACAAAATCACAAAGGTCAGAGCAGACTCCAGCAACTGTTCATCTAATAGCTTGAAGGGGGACGTGTCCTGATTTGCTGTGTCTATGTGTTTGTGGAGACACACACAGCTTACTAGCACACCCAAGGGTGACTGCATAGTCCTCTGCTTGAGAAGGGAGTCACTCTAAAATAGGAAGTCAGGACCACTGATTCTGCAGGAAACAAAAACTTTTAAACATCAAGGGACACTATACATGGTAAGTGGTTTCATCAGCATTTGGAATAGCTTAAAACCCTTTTGACTTTATTATCACTTTAAATTAATTTGATTATTTCAAATAGATGGAAAATAACACGTAATTATTTGTTTTGGAAGAATAATACTAAGAATGATTATGTGTTATTTTCCATCTAATTAGCAAGAAGAAAATGACATAGAATTCATTAACTCCTCTAAATATAAAACTGTTAGTGCACTTAGGAATGAAGTTACCTAATAAAATGATTTTTACCCACACTTTTAGTTGATAAACTTTAAATAAAAAGCTTGATGAAAAATAGTTGTCAGCAACAGCTTTATAGTGATGGGTGACAGAAAAGCTAATGTTGGCAATAACAAAACTTACAGGGTTATTCACAAAAGGGTGAAGAGTTTGGAGAAGTGAACAATCTAGGACAGGGGCGCCCACTATTTTTCGTCTGGAGATCTACTTTTCAAATGACGAGCTCATTGAGATCTACCAACAAAAAAACACCTGCATTCAGGGGCGGGAGGGGGCGTGGCGGTGCATTGAAGTCAATGGCACCGCAGCCAGGCTCCGCAGGCAGGCCCCTCGCCCACAGTGCGATCGCCTGCATTAGTGCCTGTGTTCCAGTCCAGTGCGATCCGCAAAAATGCTGCGAGCACTATTTTTGCAGATCGCACTGGACCGGAATGCAGGCACTAATGTGCCTGCGTTCCGAGTGCGGGCGATCGCAATGTGGGCGATGCCATTGACTTCAATACAGCTCCACACCCCCTCCCGCACCTGAACGCAGGGAGTCGGCCGGCTTACATTCCAGTGCGCCCTACATGTCCCGGCGTCCTGTCCTCCCGTTGTGCTCGTGTGGCCGACGTTGCACATGGGGTGTCCTGCACCTTTCCATCTGCAGCGTCTGACACATTCAGCCGGCAGCCGCACGAGCACCACGGGAGCATAGCCGTAGCCAGCTCCTTTTGCGCCTGAGGCAAGAAAAAAAACAACGTTTTTTAACATTTATTTTTTACTATGTTTTTATTTTATTTTCTTGATTTATTTTTATTTTTTTTTAATTTTCGTAATTTGTCGATCTACCAGTAATCGCTACGCGATCGACTGGTAGATCGCGATCGACCTTGTGGGCACCCCTGATCTAGGACAACATCGCTGAGCTGAATTGGAGAATGTTTCCAAATCAGCTATATTGTCCTAGACTGTTCACTTCTCCTGCCTTCTACAAACTCGTCACCCTTTTGTGAATAACCCTGTTAATCATTGAATATCAACTGCTGCTGTTATCATGACTGCAGATTAGTAGAGGATCTACTCAAGGAGCCACTTACCTTTATGCTATCTTAAAATGTCCAATCACATACAGGGTTTTAAGAAACATTACAGCTTATCCTGGACAAGAAGTGGACATTTGATGCAACTATTTGTTCACTATACTAAAAGTAAAAATGATGCTTTTAGTGAATCATCCCTAAGGCGGGCCATGCACTTTAAGATATTTCTCATTCAGTCTCGAGGGCTGAACAAAATACCCAAACAGCGTTTGCATCCGATTGTCTGCAGTCACTTTTTGGCAGACAATTTTCCACCTGGCTCCTTTGACAGAAGATGATTAAAATGTATAGTTTTGTCAACCAGGCTTTTGCCGGCAGGGCCACCCATGGATCAAATGTAGCCAAACTCAGCAGGAAACCTCTGAAATTCAATCTGTGTATGACCAACTTAATTATTTCCTTACATTGAAGACTTCAAGGTCACACAATACCTGACCCAGAGTCCCCAGCTTAATTCACATGTTTTGAGAGATATGACTCTTATTGCAGTGTAAGCCTTAGAGAGCAGAAATATCATACATTCACAATGCTATGGCCATTCAGACTGCAAGTAGAAGCTGACTTTGCTGTAACATGTGAGATAATGCTTGGTATAATTCCATTATAAATAATAGTAAAATTGGGAGTAGAGGTGGTTGCAGAGTTTAAACACATTAAATCAATTGTTCAACAATTTCTATACATGAGGAGTGGCTCAACAGAGCAACAGTGCCATGGCAAGAGATTGTTTTCCAGGCAAACAGCTGCTTATGCTGAACAGTGCACATGAATGCATGAGTGCAAAAGGAAAAAACTAGGAATCTCTGAGTCTGACTGTAAAGAATACAATCCTTGGGGCTGATTTACAAAAGGCAAATAGGATGTTCAAAAGGGAATTTTCTCTTTGCAGGGGAATTTTTCCTTATCTTAGTAATGTGGTAAAAATTCCCTTTGCAGAGAATATGCGTTCACGTGGATGTAACACAGTAAAAACAATATTTCCGCTTCCACATAGTTAGATGACAGAAGTCAGCAGAGCTTCACTCATTCAACTAAGGGAAGAGTATCGTGCATAGTGAACAGCCTATTTTCAGTTTGTACGTCAAACCCTTACATTCCTCTCTTGGGCATGTATGCACTAGGGATGATTTACTAAAGAAAGCGCACATGTGCTTATGCATTGATCATGCGCAGACACCCAATTCGAACCCTCATGGTATCTACTATGCTCCCGCAGTATGCACAGACACACGCGAACCAGCTACTGCATTTACTAACAAGTGTGGTTAACTATGGGACGTACGCTATAGCATTTAACAGTACACCAGCTCTGTTGTGTGCCTAAAGTAAAGTATCATTTTTGGGGGTCTTAAATTACCTTGCAGTGAGGCTCATCGCACACTGCAAAGGTTAAATGCTTGCTTTTTTCCAGGGGGATTAGAAAAAAGCTCAATATTCACCTGATTTCTTGTTTCCCCGAGCTGCCAGTGGTCCTCTGTTCTCCGATGCTTTTGGGATGTGGGTTTGACCCTTGCTGTGCTGGGGGTGGGGGGGGGGGGCGCGC
>NW_017306275.1:3072423-3099282 GCF_000935625.1 Nanorana parkeri | reverse complement strand
GTGGGTGGGGGGGGGGGGGGGGGGGGGGGGGGGGGGGGCGGCTGCCTCTTGCAAGGTGAACTTTTGAGATCATTCAGCTCAGCTGTGCTTTAAAGAATTCTATAAAATACCTTACCATGTAAAAAGCCTTAGTGAATCATAAATGGGGGTATTGTGCTGTGCATTTGCGTTTTACACACCAGGTGACTGGGTTTGGAATAAGTTTCCAAAGATAAATACCCATACCTATACATACGCTGTCTTGTTCGCTCTAATAGCTGAGTGTTATTTTGGAACTGCTGCTTTGTTAAGCACATGCACCTTTCATTGCTTTGCAAAATGGTTGCATTTGTTTCCTTATTTCAATTCAACATGACATACACATGCCTAAGTGCACTCCAGTGGAACAGAACACAAAATAAATTTCAGAACACAAAAGCAGCATTTTTTGGATGTTAAACACGCACGGCAGATTAGGACTGCAATGTGATTGCTGTGCACATCTACATCTGTGCACTCATGCGGACCCACGTTGCAAGCATTGTATAATATTTATCCCTGCACTTGTTCATTTGCTTTCATAAATAAGACTGTGTGTATTTTCAGCTAGAACAACATGAAACATTCTATAATAGTATTTGCAGTATACCAACCCTTGAGCGGACTTACAGAAATGGAGGTAAATAAGGCTGCCCACCAGTTTAGTCCTCTGTGGTACAGATTTGAAAGATGTGCAATTAATACTAGAAGCAATCCTGAATGATTGTATGTATTATGTTCCTGTGGTTTAAAGCACATCACTGCTTTTTCTACTCACATGAACCTCAGCTTTCTACATATGTACCATTGTGAATCCAACACTTAAAATGTAGTATCTAAAATGAAAGACCAATACAGTTGACCATAAATACAAAAGATAACACCTAATACAATTAATACCAAGCGTAAGGCTAAGGCGGGATTCCACCATTGTCTCCAGGCCTCTATGGTTCTAACACAGGGAATATCACATGAATCCAGCAAGACTTCCATTCCTGAAAAAGACACCTAATTGTTTTAATAGTGGCCAGTCATCTGAACAGATATGAATGTTTTAATGCCAGATGTCATAGTCACAAACTTTGAGTTCAGCTCAATGTAAACGCTGGTGGCCCATGTTCTGGAAATACAAATATCTTGTATACTCTGTGAGTAATAATTGCCAGCCACAATTCCTCACAGCTGCTGCTTTATCATTGGCCACAATGACATAGGAGGCACACAGGCCCTTAACATATTGGGCCTTATTTATTAAAGCGCAAAACTAGAAGACGCACAGCCATGTGAAGGGAACCTGTGTTTAGTTTCAACATCTAATCACATGCTGGCAAAAAAAAGAGCTTTTACTTTACAAGTTTGGATGGTTGAAGTGAGCACAGGTTAACTTCACATCTCCTAGAAAATCAGGTCCATTGCCTTTGTCCTGACTTACACAGTAAGGCAAGACAAACAGCTAGCATTGGAAACAACAGAATTGGCAGTGCCTTTAGGACCTGTTCACATGATGTCTGTTTTCTGTGCTGACCTGATCCGTACGCTCCTGCACTAAAAATGCCTCCCAATGTATCCCTATGTGTTTTATGGGCTACAGTTCTCACGTGCGCAGTCCGTTCAGGTTACGACAGAAAAAATACTGCATGTCACATTTTGTCCGGTCAGGAAACGGACCGGAAACGCGAAACGCTTCAAAAACATGTCAAAAACGCACTGCACTGCAGCTAACATACTGACAGCCCCACTCCAGCAAAAAAAACAACAACTTGATCAGGACCTGATATCATGTGAACAGGCCCTTAGGATAAAGAATCCTCATTCATATGGAATAAGGGTAACAAAAACTCACATAGCTTAAGGGGGAAAGGTTGTAGGCCAGCTTAGTACATAAGCATACTGTATGTGGTTTCTATTAGAATAGAATATGTAAATATAATTTACATATTATTTTATAAGAGAATTTAGGTTTAAAAAAGAAGTATTTAGCATTAGATATATATTTTTTTTATAAATGCAGCATTCTAAGCAATGTGGACGTCTGACACTTAGTATGTATTGCCTCCAGTGATCATGGTACTCCCCCCTGACAATGCTTTTAAATGTTTGTTTCTTCAGGATGGAGCCATCTTTGTTCAGGCATTAAGTCTCAGTATCTACATCCTAGACTAAAGCTGGCTATACACAGATTAAATTTGTCAAGTTTTCTCCTGAATCGGCTACAATTTGATCCATGAGTGGCCCTGCTGGCACCACCTGGCTTGACAAAACTTGATTGTTGGCCAAACAGTGACTGAAGCCAATTAGCTGCATTCAGTGTTCGGGTATTCTGACAGTGGTGGTTACAATAGCTGGCAGGGGAAAATCATCCATCCACACTGTCTAGCATGGATGGGGGAATCAAGTGATTTCTAATTGTATAAAGTTATTAAATTGAAACCTAACTGGGTATGGCCAGCTTTAGATGCTGGTTCAGAAATAATGCAATCATGTAAATCCTGGTGCCTGTGCAGTTCTTGACTATGTTCACATATGTCTGACACAAATCACCTCTCTGCTGCAGCTTGTCATCTTGTGACAAAGGACACTGCGGAAATGTTTACTTGCAATTACTGGAGGAGGGGGGAACTGAGGAAATGCTTTCTTCTGCCTGCAGCAGACTGATGTAATCGTAGCCTGGGCAAAGTAGCTTGACTATAGCTCAGTAGCTACTCTTTACTGATTAAAGGTAGAGTGTCATTAAAAATGATAGTGTTGCTGTATATTTTGACATGTCATGAATTTAATACAGTAGTGCATGGAGCAAAACAGTAACCAATCTTTCTGGATGACTGTGATTGGTGACGATTACTGCACTGTGTGCACCACACAGTATCTTAACAAGTCAGGGTAACATTATTGTTTTGCTAACACATTCTGTTTTTAAGGAAGCACCTTACAATGATTGGGCATTTTTAACACAACCATGAAACAAGTCATGCAAGATTCTGTGGTATTATGAATTCTTAAACAGACAAATAAGTTTACAAAAGGTCTTCATTCTTTTTCAAAATTCAATTGTTTCCACTAACAGAAACACTCACATATTAAAAAAAAATACCAATGTAAGAGGCACCTACCATTATGAGAGTCAAAGCATATTATTAAAAGTGAATACTGACATAATGACAGATGGTTTACATATACTTCGACCAAGAAATATTTCAAATACAAAAGCATTGCCACATATCTACAAATAGATATAAAAAGTAACTGTACAAACATAGTGGTTCATATACAAATGGTTACACAATAGTTAAGTTCTGATACTGAGTAAAAGCATTCACGTCACCATACACATTCCTTATTAAATGCACCTAAAAGAAACAATGTTCCCCTTTATTAGAGGGCTCTGTGTTTCAAGTCTGTCCAGCAGAAAGGAGGTATCCAGATGTCATCACCACATCTGTGTCCGCAATAATACTTGTAGAAGGATAACGTGGCAAGGACTGGGAATCCCATAGCTTCGCAACTTCTTGGTAGTGTTTTACTTCCCTAACAAAATGAATACAGTTTTCATAAATTATATATCACTAAGAACATTCATTCAAAGTCCACAGGCTTTCGCCACAAAGCTAGTGTTCACACTTCATAGTACCCAGATGTAAGTATATTCCAACAGTCAGAGGATGGCCGGTTTTAGCAGTATCTACAACACTGCATTCATTCCAATACATCCCATAAGTGCAGCTGCTTGGTGAAAGTGTTGATAGTAAATATACAATGATCTCAGCTTGTTTTGGGCCTTAAAATCCATTCTGCACTGGGGTTTACATGATATACATCCAGCATATAAGTATCTGGGTCCAAGCAGTGTTCTCCTGCAATGACAAGTAATGGGTGATAGAATCAGCAAAAGACAAAACTATATTTATTTGCAAGCAGTCTAAGTACCGGAATGTAGCAATGCATTCCTATGGCAAAATTCTTTTTTTTGATGGCAGCAGAACCACCGGCCAATAGAAAACAGTTGGGCGGAGCTAGCTGTCATTGCTAGCTCCGCACAATCGTTTTCTATTTTTTTTCTACTTTTTTAACTATTTTTCTGTTCTGCTCGGTCCCACAGAGGGATTCGGCTATTTACTCACTGCTGTTCGGCATCTATAAGAAAAGACCGAACAGCAGCGAGTAGCCTGCCGGAGGTTCATGTTAGCCGATCCAAATGTTGGATCGGCTAAGTCGAACTCCTTCTACACTTCGGGTCAGCCGAACATGCTGAGCATGTTCAGCCGACCCGAAGCCACACGAAGCCAGCCGATGTACAGCTGATTTCAGCCGATATACGGCTGATATCAGCCGTACAAACCTGAAGTGAATAGCCGAACAGCGCTCGGCTCACTTCCCTTCAGGTCGGTCTTTCACTCGGCTGCCTACGGCAGAAAAAAGGGGATGCAGAAAAAAGAGATTTAGGACTCTCAATCTCTTTATCTATTTTAAAAGGGAAATATAAGGGGTCTGTTTAGACCCCCAATATTTCCCCCGAAGCCCCTAAAAGCAAATTATAACATAAAATGTTTAATAAAAATAAATAAATAAAAATATATATTTTTTTTAAATTTAAAAATGTATAAAAAATAAAATAAGTAAAATAAATGGAAAAAGTTAGAAAAAAAAACATTTTCGGTTTTGGCCCAACATTTTTGGGAGGCACAGGGAGTGTCAAATGTTCCCTCATATGTGGGAGCACTATTGTCATCAAAAAGCATTTGCTCCACAAAAATATTAGTATCAAGATTCTGGTGCCAAAAATCCCCTATTATCATTAAAAAAAAAACATTAGTCCGCACAGCTAAGTGCTATTGGAAGAAATATTTTAAAAACATCTATGTTACTTCAGGGATTTTAGTGTGTGTCTAATGGTGGAATAGTTCATATTGGCCATACAGTGGAATGGTGATCATAGATAGTTTTTATTCATTTATGTAAAACTTTTATCCCAAAAGGAAAAAAAACAACTTTTGCTATAACTGCGTAAAAGTATTAGCTGGAGTTAGGATTTAATTTGTTAGTCAAGCCCATCTAAATCTGCTAGTGCATCTAATACTACCCTCTCCTTAGGCTGACAATTCTGCTGTACAAGGGTGGCACCATTGCTCCTCCAGAGTATGGGGCCATCCTAAGACAGGAAGTGTGTTACTGACTAGACAACCAAATTAAAAAAAGGGAAATACACCTAAAAAAAAAAAGAAGACTAATGCAGCCACTACATCTAAGGATTTAGCTGCAATATACTAAATTATTATTTTTGTTGTAAGCAAGCTTATAATATAAAATAGTACAAAACATTACTGTGAAAATCAACGATAAGAACACTTGTAGGCATATTCCTGTCAAACCTGAACATTTAGAATAGAAGTACCACACAATAGAATAGAAGTAACACTACTGCCCTGCCTCAGGCATTTCTGTTTTATTCTGGCAGTGCTTCAGTAAACCAAGCCACTTCCCTGTGTAATATCCTCTGGCAGAGCTCTGGAAACACCTAATGCCAACCCTGTCACTCCCTGTGCCAATATTTCCCAATACGAAATATCAAAGTGTCTATGCAGTCTTTCTGTTTACAGAATGTATTCGTACCCCTGCTCCATCCCCGCAAATAGAAACATTCTATTCAGAAGAATTAGGTATTTGGGCAATAAGAGGTACAAATCTATAGTACCTTCCCGAGGCCTGCTGAGAACTCGGTTCAAGGTTTCAGTGGAACATGTTATTCAATTTCCAATTAAAGCAAATGGAGTGGCAATATTTCTGGGTAACTTACGTGGCTTGCTGATTTTTTTTCATTATTACCTGGTGTATGTCTGTAAAGTGAAATCTCAGATAAAAATTGGGGCTGCCATTTCTAAACACCTACTGCAAATACTAGTTCCATGGCTTTTGCACTGACTGCCTAGAAGTATGCAGATAATGAATAAACTTGATGTATGCTTGTTTTCTGACCTACAAATTATTGAAGCCTAAATAAGCCAAGAAAGGAACATTTTCAGATAGCCATAGCAGCCTTTGTGTTTTTCTCAATACGGGTTCAATTTAAGATGTGTGGAAATTGCAGAACACGTAGACATAAGTTGTAATAATAACTAGTCATTTAAAGAATAATTCATCATCTCAGTGTTGTAGATGTGCCGGTCCCTGGAAAATCAATGCTCACTTTGCTTTGTTTGAATAAGGTCCAAGAGTCTGGACACTGCTATTATTAAACAAAAACAGGAAAAAAAGCATCGGTAGGAAAAATATTTCAAAAGAATGGGACATGAAGACACTTGCTGTTGATCACTATATAATATTAAAGTGACACTAAACTCAGGAGTTAAACCTTAAAAATGCATTCAAGTACCTTAACTATTAACAAAAATATAGCTTGTTTGTGCATCACTCAGCTGTAGATCCTCATATCATCTCCGTATTTGTGCTGACACTGTCCTTCCTTCTGGAGGGTGGGTACTTTTGTTCTCCATGATCCTTGTGTGAATTGTAAAATAATTACTGTTTCAAGCTCGCTCCCATAATAGATTTAAGTCCATCTTGGTTGTGAGCTTGGCATGCCTGCTACATTACAACATGCACAGGGACCATGGGAAACAAAAGTAGCTACCCTCCAGAAGGAAGGACAGTGTCAACATGAATTCAGAGATGATCCACAGCCAAGTGATGCACAAATAAGCTACATTGTTGTTAGTAGTTGAGGTACTTGAATACATTTTTAAGGTTTAACTCCTGAGTTCAGTACCAATTTAATGCTGTTCAAGCCTTTAGCCACATGCTTCATTTTTTCAGAAACAAAATCCACTGCTGGAAATTACACATCCAGACTCTTCTTTCTGTATTAAACATCAACCTAAATTTTGTAAAATGAAAAGCCCGGCTTAGAGGCTTAGACATTGACAACCTCATATATCAGGACATCACCTCTACAGATTGGTCTTCTTTGTGCTCATTTAATTCAGTTATAGTTCAGCCAATCAAAGGCACTGGTACTGGTTTCATATTTTGCTAGGTAACATTCAATTTAATTCGTTGGTCAAATATACAGTATATTCCAATTTTAATTCCAATTTTATTTCTAAATATTCAATTTTATTTAATAGGTTAACATTATCACTTAAGAAAAGTTTTGTACAGGGATATCAGCTTATAATGAAACATACATGAATACAATACACACTCACTTGTGACTCAAAATTGTTAAAAAAAGGTACCACTATCAATCCACATTTCCTCAGTTTAATTCAAAGGTAAGCAATCCTTCTACAGCACTGACGTGTGATTACTTTAGGGCTTTTAGCAAATAGTTTATTGCATCACAATGTAAAAAATTGTGCCATTTGTAGGAACAGTGTAAAATGATATAGCTGTTACTACCAATGACAAATATATATATAGAACATAACGCTTGGTTCACACAGCATCCTCCAAGGTATTAATACCTTTTAACTGGACAGGTATCACACACAAAATTCTAAAACAAATCCTTAAATAGGTATTTTTTGAGTGGGAACCCAAGTAAAGCAAATTATACATGAATGTATCTGTGTCCCTTTGGAACATGGCAGAGCTACTCAGAGCCTTTTCTACACCTGCCCGCTCTGAGCAATGGGAGTACCTGTAGATTCTTTTATCACTTTTATGAAGAATTTAACTGTTCAGTCATTGAGGGCAAGCACTGAAAGTGATTAGAGTGCGATTTCAGGCAACAAGTTATCTAATCAGTAAACCACTAATGCTACGCAACAAATACTGCACCTGTGCTTAAATCAAACAGTTCACTCTATCTGCCCTAACCTGAACTCTCCATAATCCCATACAGCAACATGTTGAAGACCACCAGAATGGGCCTCTTGTAGTCTACGTCCTAAAGGTATGTGTTGTGTAACTTTCTCTCTCTGATTTCTGCATCACAAGTCATATTTCTTCTTCCAAAACAAGAATAGAAGAATTTACTCCAATTGCTTGAATCTTCTTAGAACTAACATTTTTACATCAGGCTTGCTATGTGTGAGAGGCAGCAGGAAAACTGCAGTAGGAGTGTTTGAAAATTCTTCTACTGCATCATAGGCAGGGGTTCTCAGATTGCCAAACTGCCAACCAAAGACATTTGAGTGAAATTGTGTTCTGTAGCAATGCCCAGTGGTGTAATTTGGCTTTGTGCTGCCCTAGGCAAGACTAAACTCGGGCACCCCCTCAATCTAAATTTGCCCCACCCCATCCTGTTTAGGACATTTTGCGCAACCTGTTAGTCGCAGGATACACCGCACACGGGATCTCAGGAGAGCTTTGCATGGTCTCAGGTGGGCTGTATCGGGTCTCAGGAGAGCTGTGCAGGGTTTATGGTGGACTGTGTGGGGTCTCAGGAGGACTATGCAGAGTCCCTTTCCCAGCATAGGTGTGCTGCTCCTCTTACCTGCAGCCTAAAGTGCCATCAGTACCAACAGGATACATTGCAGTCCCCCAGCCTGCTTCTGGGACATCAGATCAGCAGATTACATGCTATGGCCAGCCCCGAGCCACCTGCTGCTTCTCCTCCACCTCCTGTACAAAGCCAGCCGGACTGCATGTCATTGGGCCCTCCCCTCCACTGGGCAGCTGTCTAATTAGGCAGCCACTCTTAGGGCCTTGCGGCTGCCTAGTTTGACTGATTAGGCAGCCGCTGCTGCCTGATTATGTGCCGCCCTGCCTTGGCCCACCGGGCAAGTGCCCAGTATGCCCAAAGGCACGTCCAGCCCTGTCCACCTCATTGGTTTGGGGTGCCGTTTTCTGCCGCCCCCCTGGAAAGTGCCGCCCTAGGCAAATGCCTAGTTTGCCTTGTGGTAGATACACCCCTGGCAATGCCTTGATGGAAAACTAAAAGGCTGAGCAGGAGACTGTGGTAGCTGGGTACTATTCAAGGGTTCATTTTCCATTTAAAGAGATACAAAATTTTAAAAAGAAATGCTACCCCCTTTCTCATTTAAAATAGAAAAGAACTGCAGATGTGTAACTGTACCTTTACTCTGGTTCACTTCTAGGAATGAGGGGGTCATTCTATGCTTGTGTGGGTTTCCTCTGGGTACTCTGGTTTCCTCCCACACTCCAAACACATGCTGATAGGTTAATTGGTTCATGTCTAAATTGTCCCTAGTATGTATGCATGTGAGATAGGGACCTTAGATTGTAAGCTCCTTGAGGGCAGGGACTAATGTGAATGTGCACTGTGTAAAGTGCTGCATAAATTGTCAACGCTATATAAACACCAATAATCAATAATATGTACATAAACAGGTCCTCCATATTCTGATATATTTTGGACATGTACCCTGTTTGACTACAATTCAGATGGCACAACATCCATTTAATTCTGACAGTTTATATCAATACTTTGCTTTTCCCTGACTCCAAGCCAGGTGGAGAGTGTGGGTGCCTGTCTAAATCCTTGAAAAAAAACCCATATAAACTATCCAGTTCCTGTATGTGATCTGTGCCGTGTTTTACGTAATATCTTTCCATTCTTAGGGGACATAGTTTCCCTGTTTATGGTAATTCTCTGCAATTTAAAACTTGATGATGAGTTTAACTGCTCTCACGCATTTGTTAAATAAAGCTTTATCTACCATAGCAAGACGTTTTGGTTCCTAAATGAGGAAATATTAATTCTGGATACAATTATGGCCTGTAGTTTTTAACAGCCACTGCAGAAGTGGTATTATTTTATATTTTACAGATAGGATCACTTCAGCTCAGCATATTAGTCTGGCACACAAATGTAAATGTAAATATTACTTCTTTTTTTCAGAGTTCCCTTATGTTCAATTAACAGTTTGATTATGTTAATCAATCAGTTGCATCATTTAAGGTGGTACAGGAAACAATGAGATGATGTATGCAAAAACAGAAATTCATTAGCTGCAATACTGTACTATTAAAAGGTAATATTGAGCTTATAGATATTCTTAGACACAGATATTGTTTTTTTAGGATTTGTACTTACATAACTAGGAAGATTAGATTTCATATAATTTTTAATTTTGCAGTTTCAGAAAAGCTTAGGAGCTTACCTATGTTTCCCCCTGTTTCATATAAACTTTGGTTGTGCGATTTGTCGGCTGTTCCATGACTGCAAATGCAAAAGAAATAGATTTAGAATAGAATCAGTTTGATGGAGAAATGTCTTTGTTGCTTTATTCTGCACTAAATAACAGCGACTTATTGTCTAAAATATCTTGTAACCAGCTGCTGTTCTGTCTTCTTTAAGCTGTATTCTCCAGTGGGCACTGCTAATTAGTTCCAGCATTCTAACCAAATGTTCTGCTGAAAAATTGTTTGGGTATTTCGTATTACGATCATGGATTTGCCCTTCAACAAAGAGCTTCGATAAATGAACAAAATGGGAAACGCAGGTGTTAATGTTAATATTGTGACAGGAAATGTGGGCATATAAAAAAAAGGGTCTCTAAAGGGAAGACACTTCAATGTGGACGGCACCAACAGAAGCATGGTGTGTGATTGATAGGCTTTCATACAGTCAGATATAAAAGACGTTCGACCTTTGATACAGCAGCACAGCAGAAAGGCAGACTATCATTCAATGAGAAATTATACTCTGCTAGCACCGTGCACTAAGCATATTTAATAAAGCAATTACAATACATTCGTATTTATTATTCAATTTGAATATAGCATTAATCATTTAAGATGCTGACAACAAATTTAGCTATTGTTGTGGAAGAGGATACATATTAATGCTAATATAAAAATATTATTATAAGCAATAATTGTCTGTGGGGCTCTCCTTTCAGCCCCACATCCAATCACTATCGAAATCTTGCCGAATCAACCTCCATAACATTTCTAAAATGTGCACCTTTTTAACAAACGAAACCACAAAGTTTCTAATTCACTCCCTTGTAATATCTCGCTTTGGCTACTGTAACTCCCTCCTCTTTGGCCTACCACTAAAGAGGCTACCTCCCCCGCCCCCCCTTCAGTTTATCATGAATGATGCTGCCGGTCTCACCCACCTTATCAACTGTTCAGTCTCTGCCTCCCCTCTCTGCCAATTCCTCCACTGGCTCCCAATTGCCCAATGAATAAAATTCAAAATACTAACGACATGCAAATCCATCCACAACTCCGCCCCCGACTACATCTCCAATCTCATCTTAAAATATCACCCCAATCTGTCCACTTAACTCCTACGCTGTCCACCTTTAGGCGATTCCTAAAAACTCATCTCTTCAGGGAAGCCTATTCCAGCTCCACATAATTGCCCTTTTACTTCTTCCACTAACTCAATCTAAACAATTATTACCTTTTGTATCACTTGCCCCTCCTACTATATTGTAAACTCCCACAAGCAGGGCCCCCCTAACCCTTTTGTACTGTACTGTATTGTAGCTGTACTGTCTCCCCCATTTTGTAAAGCGCTGCACATACTGTTGGTGCTATATAAATTCTGTATAATAATAATAATACTTATGTATCATACATTCTATAGGGATACAACTGGGGGAGTCAGTACTCAAGAAGGACTTAAAATGTATAGGTTTCAGACAGAGAGAGAGATTGTTTATCCAGGGAATATCAGATTGCCTTACAGAATTAGTTTGGATTTCCCCCCCTCCAATTGGAGCACATTGGACCGTGCTATATAAGGGGGTTTTTTTTTGCCTTCCTCTGGATCCACTGCGGGTTTTGGGTTCTGTATATACATATTTATTTTTCTATTGGTTCAACGCAATGGGCTATTTTGAACTTGACTAACGATGTAACCATATAACTTTAGCAGGCTGCCCCAAGAAATATGTTTTTTTTCCAGCCCACCACTGCCCATATTCCACTGATATAGATCTGTTGGATAGGCTTACATTTTAAAATTAAAACTAGTGCTTATAAGTGATTACAAGTGTCACTTGTAATTGATAGTATAAGATACAAAAAACCAAGATGTCATAAAAAGCATGTAATATATAAAAATAGCTTCAACAAAACTACTAAATTTTAAATAGATCTCTAATAAATGGAATGAAAAACAAGAAATGATCATCTCTTTACACCTGTTTTCACACTGAAAGCGTGCCAGGATGTCTTTGGCTTTTGTCCGACTGTTCAGCTGAATTGCCATGGAAACCTTTGAGTGCAGTGGAGCGTAAACTCTTATCACTCCTTCAGGTACATCACAGTGCTGAAATATAAAAGCAAAATAGAGCTCTAATAAACATGACACAGGCAGCCATTGTTTTCACAGGCTTATCGATGATGATAGACAAAACACAAATTGACCTCAACAGAAGAGCATTCTAAAAGTCTAAAAATAGTCATATTCACCGAAGAGTACACCAGGATTAACAACACTTCCCAAAAGTGTTCATTTATTGTAGTTTTAGTTACAAGGACCCTGCATTCAAAATGGTGACAGAACATGGGAGGAAAAATGAGTTGCAAGGGAAATAAATTAGATTTCAGAGAATAGGAATACCATACAATGTAAATGTTTTCCGACTGAACTGATACCATGCCAGTTACACAGATTGTCTCACCTCTTGACTTCCATTACATCTACTGTATGTTCTATTCGAGTCATGCCATGGTTTAGATATACTTTTTTAAGATCAGGTTTTTCCAGTGTAAATATTTCTCCTGTACATTCCCTTTCAAATAATCTTTTCTTTCTATACAGCTTGAACTATCATAGGATCACATCACTAAGGAACCTATATACAAAGCAGTGCAATGGCCTTACCAAGGACAAACTGCTGCTTAAAATAAAAACACAAAATGCACATTTATAAAGCATAGCACTGTGTGCTTTATAAATGTGAATTGTCTCATGCTTGTTTTGGGGCTCTGAAGCAAATGGAGTTCCACTAATAACAATGAAACAAAAAAACAAAAGTGTCAGGAGGAGGTCTTGTCACGTGATCTATCAAAATCATGTGACCATCCTCTCCTACAATCACAGAGTTCTCTTTTCAGTGTTAAGCTAAAAGAATTCCATGAGAAACCCAGGCTCCCCACTGTGGGCTGCATTTGATAATTAAGATGTAAAAAGCATGCCAAAGTGTGGTATAACACTGTGGTAACTGCACTCTACCATAAATAGTGTGCAAAATATATGCACACTAGTAGGGATGAGTTCAGGTTCGGACTGGGTTCAGACTAGCTTTCGGTCCAAACCTGAGCTCCTCTGAACACAGAAGAGACATTGTGCCACCCGCCCAATCAGCTATGGACCAGGGCATTTCCTGCCCCAGATCTGCACATAAACAAAAGGATGGGATGCTTGTGATGACATGACCAAATATAGCCATGTGGCTATATAAGGTCAATGACCTCACAGTACTCCACACTTTGCTTAGGTGCAGCTGTGTAAAGGGAATTCCCAGCTGCAGCCAATTGGGTGGCTGTGAAAGGAGCTTCCTTCCAGGTTCAGACTGAATCCAGTCTGAACCTGAGCTCATCCCTACACACTAGTAACTGCTCTGACTTTGAATATCTTATAAAAGAACCCCTGCCCGTGTCCTGACTGTGTAGGTTCTCCCTCTCTGCTAAATAGACAGTACAAGACCTGAATGAAAAAATTCTCTATAGTTAGAGGAGTTCCCACAGTTGAGAACAGGTGTCCCAATTTGGAGACTTGCCATTGCTTTATCTGATATAACAGTGGGATTTCCCCTCATTTTCTGCACTCTCTGGTCTCTGCTACAGGAAATAAGGATGGATCAACAAAGATATAGCACTAAAATCTTAACAAGTGATTTAACCCTTCTCTATTCTATTAAAAAACATTAAAAACTTTGACTGGATTGGCACCTAAATTGATTTATGACAAATATGTAAACAAATACCGTACAAAAAATAAAAAATGGTAACAAAAAAACTTCCACTATACAACTTTTTGCTCACCTATGACCACGAAAAAGTATACATTTTTAAAGGAGAGCTATGGGGTTAAGGCTTTTCCCCATAGTTCTCCTTAGGGTAACGGGAGGACACAAACTAGTGTCCTCCCGTCACCCTAGGCTCAGTATACCACGAGCTGTAGCTCGCGGTATACTGAGACGCCGCAGTATACCGCTAGCTGCTGCTCGCTGTATACTAAGGCCCCATTCACATGTAGCGACATACCTTTGCAGCGGCCGGGATAGCGCGACTTTCGGGGCGACGTTCCAGCGATGATCCAGCAACGGTAGCGCGACCTTCTCCGTCGGGCTCCATAGAAAAAAAGCAAAATCCGCCGAGAAAAGGGTCCGGTAGAAGTGACTTGCGACCCCGACGAGCGATGCGCGACATGGAGCTAAGACAGCTCCATTGACTATCATTAGCCGGCGACTTCTTGCGATATCGCGCGGCAAAAATGCGCGATATCGCGCCGGAAATCGCGCGATAAGTCGCTACATGTGAACGGGGCTTAAGACGCCGCAGCTGAAGCAGATCCCGACAATTATGTCTGGATCCGCCCAGCTGCGTGACTGACAGCTGGCTCTGCCTCCCCTGTCCATTCCGCCAGTCAGCGCTGGCAGATAGGAGCGGGGAGGGGTGAATCCAGCTCCTCCCCTGTCACGGCAGAGAGCAGTGACAGGATCGAGAGTGTTCGCTCACCTCCCGATCTACTGAGCCGACCTGTGACAGTCTCATTGTCACAGGTCGGCTAGAACTATGAGGTGAGTGGAAATCACTCATCTCATAGTTCTCCTTTAAGGGTTTCAGAACTTCATTATGAGCCTTGATATACACGTAGTATATCTAAAGGAAGGTGCTTAACAAATTGCAGTGCAGTTACAGTAGTCAGTAAATAAGGATCATAAAAATATACCTCTCTCCTTTCAGGTCTCTCACGCTCCATGGTCTTCCTCCTTAGAAGCTTTCTTACACTCTTATCAAATATCAGCTGCTTTTTGTTATTGTTCAAAGCAGCTTCGTTCATTTTCCGCACTTGTGAAATCAGAAAGGCTGGAACCTGAATTAAAACAGTTTATTATGTTTTTTAACCTTATTTTGCATGTTTTTGTTTTTTTAAATCACCTTGCAGGATTGTTTCTTCTGCAAATGCTAGTAGACAAATGAATGGATGAATCTTAACTACTACTATTGGAAGTCTATAACTCTGCTGCAGTTCCCCATCAGGTCCATCAGCAGAGGGACGCTGATCTCTCTGAAAGTGGCCCGAAGCCACACGAAGCAAGCCGATGAACGGCTGATTTCAGCCGATGTACAGTGTTCGGCTCACTTCACTTCAGATCGGCCATTCACTCGGCTGCCCTCAGCAGCTTCGTGAATAGACCCCTAAGTATTCCTAATGAAGAATAAAGGAAGGTAACTGTGAAAATAACTCATGATGTCATACTACATTAATTCCAATCCCGATCATGGCCGAGCGGCTCATGTTCGGCTCACTTCACTTCAAATCGGTCATTCACTCGGCTGCCCTCGGCAGCTTGGCGAATAGACCCCATAGTGTTATCTTCCTATAAGTAAGTATGGCACATGCTATTTATGGTTATTTAGAGTCTCCAAACTACTTTTTTAATCACTGAGTTGTGCTCTGTGAACATATGTGGTGCTGCGTTAATTCTTTCAGATTCATTTTAGACATAGTATAACTCACAAAATGTAATATTTATGATAGTAATCCACAATGATCATGAAATTGGTTTAACTGTTATTTGTCATTGGTATCTAATCTTACCCATAATGCAAAGGAAATAACTCAGGTTTGGAAAAACAACTTCCACTGTTACAACACCTTGCCAATTCTACACTTGTTGCTACACCAATGAGTTAAAAAAAAATAATCTACACCAATGAGTTAAATTTTATTTTCATCTGATAAAAAAAAAAAGAGATTATTGAAATGTTTTCTCACCGTCCATAAAATATCCTGGTACCTAATTAAAAGGCGAACAATGTGTGCAGCAGAAGCAGCTGACTTCATTTCTTCCTGTTTGGCGCCTTTCCCTTTGTAAATAAATATGTTTGGAGCAAGAATCATAGAAACATTCCATAGGCTCATTTTATTCTTCTCTTCATTTGACACAACCTTTTTTAGGAAATGTAGCAATGCCTAAAAAAACAAAGGCAATATGTACTAAAAATATGTAAAACTGTATTTTTCAGAGGGTAACTGCAGTGCTGACAGGGTCATATTTTGCACAATCTTTACTGAGTTTTCAAAAATACTAATATTGCAGTGTGTTAGTTGTAAAAAAGGTTAATGTTTACAAAACCAATATGCTTTTTTTATAGCATATATTGAGACATAAATACCAGTATAGGAAATGAATACATACATACTAAAAAAAAAAGATCAGCCCCCAGGGCTCATTACTTATATATTATAATAAAGATCTCAAATAGCCATATTTTAGAAATTCTTTTTTTTTTTTTTACAAATTAGGCCCCAGTCAAAAAGAGAGAAAAAGTATGCTTTTCTCCTCCTAGAATTTCCAGTGCACAATCCTGTTCTACAATAGGTCATTTAAAGTTGCCTGCAACACTGTGTATGATATGCACAATGATCAGTTAAACAGATTGCCTGTAGTGATCTACCTATACGTTATACACTCACTGTTGATATTCCTGTGTGGAGGCATTCTCAAGCAGTAAAGATCAACACTGTCAAAAACATGTATCTATGGGTAATCCCTTTGCAAAAGGTGCAGTGATTTTGTGCACTGAATCTGGTTATAGGCATATTATTATTATACAGAATTTATATAGCGGCAACAGGTAGTGCAGCGCTTTACAATTAAGGAAGACATTACAATCACAATACAATTCAAGACAAGATGGTAAGGAAGGCCCTGCCAGGGAGGGGCAAGTGATACATGAGGAGTATTTAGGGATCGCCTAAAGGCAGTCATGGTCTGCTCAGAGAACTAATGGTCTAGGCATTCCTTATGCATCAGTGCTGTTTTATGGTAACCAGCAGCTTGATGGTGTTGCCTTGCCTGATTTGTTACAGAGAGATTACTTCAGGAAAGGTAGACAAAACTATGTAGGTGGTAGGAAATCCAGGTCCTGGTCTGGCGCTGGAGCAGAAGAGGCAGTAAAAGAGCTGGTGAGAGGGGGGAGTGGTGAGATGCTGTGGGTCAGCGGTGTCAGGAATTTCCATCGCTCGATGCCTGGGACATACAGTTCTGGGCACGGGGCAGGTGTTTTTTTTCTACATTTAGCCCTGCTGCGGAATAAATGTAGAGCAGGGCAGCCATTTTGTACAAGTGATCTGGGGGAGTTTACCGATCACTTGCATGCAGCCTGTTTGCCCCCCTCCCTCCGTGGTCCATTCCCATGCTGCCCCCCCATCCCCACCGTGGTTTTTTGGGTCCCCTGCTCCTGATGGCAAATAAGTTCATGGTGGAAAGCGGGGAGCAGAGCGGAGAAGATCTGTTCTCTAGTCTGCTCCATTTGAACAGTGGGACAGGATTGATGTACTCGCAGCATATGTGATAGCGGTGAAAAACATGGCAAAGAGTCAATGTTATCTAGCCAGTATCTTCTCTTGTAAAAGTAAACTGCAATACATATTCGAGACATAACACACAACCTAAACACTGTCAGCAACAGAGAATGGATGAAATACCATGAGTATTAGGTTAGGATCAATTACACAGTCCAACATTCAAGAACTTCTGAAAATGGCAAAAACATACCTTGAAGAAATAATGGGAACTACTTTATCCTCTGTACATAATATTCATCACATTGCCATCATCACCCTAATTAGGCTAATAGCTAGGAAAGGGAATAACATTTTATATGAAAGACTTTATTAAACCAAAAGGCATCTGTATGCAGTGCTTACTCTGGTTGCAGAACTTCCCTGATTTATTGTTGAAGGCTGCCAAGTGAAAATGCTGGATTTTCTTTATGTGAGAAACAATACATATATTTAAAATAAGCTTGTCAAATAATTGCAAGGGAAGTCACATTTTACTTCGGAAAGGAAATGCATCCAAATATCTAGTGATTCTGTTTCTAATTTCATTTACCTTGGCAGTATCTCTGTTGGCATCTGGCAGGAGCATGATTAATAGATGAAGAGCTTGTAGCTGCAATTTGATCTTGGAGATTTCTAAAGAAATGAAAATAACTCAAATAAGGATTCTTATATGAAAGTTGGCAATATGATTAGTTGCCGAGAGAAGGCTTGCTTTGTTCTCATGAGAATTTGTTTTTATAAAATATTGCGGAGCTGAAAGATTACCCTGCCATAACTCTGTCTTGGGCATCACTCAATGATATAAATTACTCATTATACCTAAAAAGATATAGGAAGAATACACAAAATATTTATTTAATCGATCTATAAAGATTTGTATTGTGTCCCTGGGGCTACAGAATCTGTGGCCACAGTGGCATAGAAAGCTATCAAAACTATTTTCATAAAATGCAACTGCCCTGACATTTAAGGCAATCTGGCACCTAAAGAAGTGTAGGCAATGGTTCTGCTCGCTACATCTCTAGGAAACAAAAAGAACACAGAAGCATCCGGTGTTTTAATACTGTATAGACGGCATTCTCCTAAACACTGGATCATAAGTGCTTAAATTTATCATCAGGTCTCAACAGGATGGCATGTTTTGTAGGTTTTCTCTCAAGAGCATTGGCGGAGTGACCTCTGGCTAAACTTAAGTAGAAAGGTTTCTGTGAATTCTTGTGAAGAGATTCACAAGGCAAGCAGTGTTGATGAGGTCTGACCATAGGTTTCACAACATCTGGTTTAGACAATACATTAAAACTTAACTCCTCCTTTCTGATAAATTGAACTTATAGACCAAAGCAGTGATAAATATAGCTATTGTATATTAGTAAGGTTTATTTACTAAAGACAAATAGGCTGTTCACTTTGCAAGGACATTTGCACTTTGCAAATAATTTTTCCTTTAGTTTAGTGAATAAGGTAAAGCTCTGCTGACTTCCATCATCCAGTCATGTTTCCTTGATTGGGTATTCTTTGCAAAGTGAATTTTCATCACATTCACTAAGCTAAGGGAAAATTTCCCTGCAAAGTGCAAATTCCCTTGCAAAGTGAACAGCCTATTTACTTTTAGTAAATAACCCCCATTATGTCAGTATATTATTTTAAAGAGTCTGGGGGGAAATGTTCACCTTTTGATCACCCTTTAACCGCCTTGTGGGATCTGAGCTGGCGTATTTAAACGTCTCGTCAGCCACGTCCACGACTTAAAAAAACACATTTTTTGAATTTTTGTCCCCAACCATACATACACGAATGCAAACATACGTTGGGTGCGCATACATACGAAAACAAAGATTGCGCCCATCACGCCGCAAATGTTACATATCACCGCAAACAGCGCAGTGAGAGCAATAATTATACGGCCATCAATCACTGATAACACTAAACTAAAGAGAAGAAAAAGCTTTTAAAGCGTCGCCTATGGCCAATTTTGGGTATGGTAGTTTTTTGCGATTTCGTGGGTGCGTGCAATTTTAAAGCTTGACATGTTTACCCGACGTGACCCCGTCTTTTATATTTTACCAAAAAATTGGGTAATGATAATTGTATTATAACATAAAGTAAGAAAAAACTTTTTGTTTTCAAAATTTTCAGTAATCTTTCCTTAATATAGTAAAAAATTAAAACCCCAGTGGTGATTAAATACCACCAAAGGAAAAGCTCTATCTGTCCCCCCAAAAAATTGTATAAAATTAATTTCAGTACAGCGTTGCATGACGTAATAAATGTCGGTGGAAGTACCGCAGCGATGAATACTGAAAAATGGCCTGGCCAGGAAGGGGGTGTAAACACCTGGTTTTCAAGTGGTTAAATAAGTCCTCAGCTGTCTACAATTGATTCAACATGCAAAAGGGGACGATCCTAGTGTAACATGGGGGAAGAGACTGTATATGTTTGTTCAGACCTGCTCGACTATGACACAATGTTAAACAGTATTAACAACATATAAGTTTTGCTTTTTCCTTTATTTTTCCAGTATGGCATGTTAGATGCATGGGGCCACTATAAACAATTGGGGACAACCATCCAATCACGTGCAGGGAAATTGAAAAGTAGGACCTTCTCCTGCATTTAATCACGTTTGAAGCAAAATTCACCTTACCTCACTGCAATTTAGTCAAACACCTATGGATTGCTGTTTTTTTATCTCTATTTTAGTTATGACACGTGGCCAATTTAGGAAAGAAGTAGTTAATAAAGCTTTTTATTAAAGAGGCCCCCTAGAGTATTAGGAAAACTACATAATAGTGTTAACAAATTAATGAAATGCCATTGTTTTCACTCTTTTTAAATCTGCAACTTTCATAAAATAATATCTTGCATTTATACCATAAAGGTCTGTGTTCATCCACTTTCTGTTATAAGTTGACAGCTGTCTCTCAATTTATACTCCTGCATTGTCATCCTGATACATGCATCTCTGATGAAGAAAACAAGTGGCCGTGCCAACAGTGAGCAAGCACAGTCCACCATTGTCACTATCAGGGAGTTGGTCCAGAGCAATGATGCTGCTAATGCTGGAGTGAGTGCATTTAGATAGAAAGTGACTGAAAGCAGCTGGAGGAGATCAACATTACTGAGATACAAAAAAAGGATTAAAAATAAGCATTTTATGAAAAGAATGGCAATTGTTTATTATCACAATGCTTCAGAAAACCAAATGCCATCTAGTTACGGTTTACATCTACTTAAGGGTTAACTAATGCTAACACAATCAAGATGTTTTCCAGAATTTACAAAAACAAAAAAAATATATCTTTCAATTAAAAGGGATTTTATTACTTTAAATGTATAAACATAAGAATCCAAATTCCACTGATATTCAGTTGACTGCATACTGCTGTTTGCATATGATTTATTATAACTTTCTGCGTGACTGAAAAGCAAGCGCTGTTGATGATAAAATAATGAAAGATTGTTAACACTTTAGATATACAATATGTCTTGCTTGCTTTTTTTGTTTAGCCAAATCCATTAAAATACACTTTATGAGATGGGGCTGTTTATTTTTAGCAGGAAATAATGTGCACCTAGCTAAAAGTCTTTTATCAAATTTAATTGATTAAAATATTGTATATGTAACCTACACATTTTGTAAAACATCATTAGTATATTTAAATGATTTCCAGTAGCCCCCTGGCTGTGTTCTGTGCTGAAAAGTGTCCGGCAATAATGGTATTTATTTCTGACTCCATACAGGAACACACGGAGCGTTACAGCCTAGAATTAATTTACAAAGGTCACAGAAGCTGACAAATGGCAAGTCTTGTGTTTAAACCTAGCAGGTGATTTACTCCAATTTTCTATAGAAGATGTGCTAGAAATGTGTTTTATGTTTGCATATTACTATTTGGTATTCCTAATACATTGCTCAATCTTACACTTACTTTCTACTAAGGCAATGAAGGCAGGGATATATTCCATTGTAAACAAAGGAGTCGGCAATTCTCTTATAAACATCTTAAGCAGACCGGCTGCATCATTGTTTCGAACCTTTTTCCAGTCAAAACTGTTGTTATAAAACTTTGTCTCAAGCTCCTGACGCAGGCTCTGCACAAAAGAGAATACATTTTAAGATTCAAAGTTAAAATGTCAATGAGTTTCTTTTTTTACATTGTTACATTGTTTCTTTCAAAAAAATTTATCCAAAAAAGTATTGCTCTGAACTGGCTACCCACTAATTTCTGACTGCCATTTAAAGTTGTTGAACTTCAGAGAAACAGCGTAACACACATTATTATGAGGTCTATTCACAAAGCTAACGAAGGATCTAGCCATAGCTTCGGCTGATCCTTCAGGTAGCTTTGGCCCCAGGACCCCTTTGGCTCAGGGCTGCTGTACGGGCTATTCACTATAGCCCGTACAGCCCCCGAAGTTGGCCGAGGGGCTCAGTCGAGCCGAAGGCATATGCTTCGGCTCGACTGAGCCCAGGGCAAATTCGAAGTTGGCCGAATGGCCTGCTTCTGACAGCTGGGCGGAGCCAGCCGTCATCTCACAGCTGGCTCCGGCCACTTGCAGAGAGATCAGCGTCCCTGGTTACCTGGTAACCAGAGACGCCATTCTATCATTACACTGAGAACCCGTCGTAGCTGCTGTAAAATCATAGCAGCTCCGCCGGGTTCTGTGTGTAATGACACAAGGCGTCCCTGGTTATCTGGTAACCAGGGACGCCTTGTGTCATTACACTGCGGCTCCTCAGTACACTGAGAACCCGGCGGAGCTACTGTAAAATCACAGCAGCTCCGACGGGTTCCGTGTGTAATGACACATGGGCATCCCTGGTTACCAGGGACACCCATGTGTCATTACGACAAGAGCTTAGGAGAGCCGGCAGTGATATGAAACCCGACTCTGCTAAGCTCTCATCTTAAGGAGAGAACAGCATCTGCTGGTTACTAGGTAATGAAGGCCTAAGGCAACTTTGTGAATAGACCCCTATATATATATATATATATTACAGGTATTTATATTGCACTGACAATTTACACAGCACTTTACATAGTGGCACGTTCACATCAGTTCCTTCCCTCAAGGAGCTTACAATCTATGGTCCCTATCTCCGATGCATACATAGAGGGCCAACTTAACGAGGAGCCAATTAACCTACCAGTACGTCTTTGAAGTGTGGAAGGAAACCCACGTAAGCACAGAGAGAACATACAGACTCCTTGCAGATAGTGACCTGGCCGGGATTCAAACGAGGGACCCCCAGTGCTGCAAGGCAGAAGCGCTAACCACTACGCCACTGTGCTGCCTACGTATGTTTATATACTAACTGTTTTACTTTCTAAAGGATCTGTAACTAGACACCTCTGCTATACAGTATGGCATACCTCTGCCACAAAGTGCAGTCAGGTCATGGGCAGACTACACTGCCAAACTCCAGGTGCAACAGAAAACATTTATTTACTGTATCTGTTTGCATGAAGTTCTATTTTAATGAATATACATTTGGGCATGCATAAGTACACTTATCAATCAAACAAATAGGTGACTTCTTATCAGTAACAATTGTAAAGAATATAAATTGTAGTTTGCTTTCACTGTGGTTTATGTCTTATATAAAGAGCTTACATTACATACTCAGCACAGGGCCTCTTTAATTGTAACCATATGTTTCAAAGAGCCAACAGTTTTTGGATTCTTTTGCTAATTCCAAATAAGCCAACATATTTTTTCTTTTAAATCTGGATGTGTTTAAAATGTATGCAGTTTCAGCCTAATTTATCCTTGTGACAGATTTCATCATCATTCATGAATTTCATGATGTGAATGCAAGCCAGAAGGATTTCAAACAATCCCACACGTGCAGCACATCAATCCCACATCTGAACATTTTAGAAAAAATTATTATATCACATGTATGAAGTCACTCCTGCGAATGAAAGAACCATAAAAGAGAAAAGACTTGTCTTCAGATAAAATAGTTTGTAAGTCAGGTTATAAAACATAATAGTGTGGCTACATATAAATTGTTAGCCTTTTACCCCCCATACACAGCAGGACTGTAAAACTAAAATCTACAAGACTGTAAAATTAAAAATCTGCAGCCATTAAAAATATTATGAAAAGAAAATCAATGTCTCTGTACGTTCAAGTTGTGTACACAGATTTATGAAACTGCAGCAAAAGCGGAGCTGTTGTCAATAAAAACACCCAACCTCCTTTAAAAATTAAGCATAACTGGTTGTGTTACTTTTACTCCAGTTTTCATACACATACATTATGTAGGAAATATACTAGCCTCAGCCTTGCAAATCTTAATGCTATTCATGCTACTGAATGCTAGTCAGCAATGGTGTTGCTAGGCCCGATAATTCTGACCACTCACCCTGCAACCTGCACCTATTTTGTCTTTATTTTTTCCCAAAAAATACCACATTTTTTTCTTTATCCACTTTACTGCTTCGATACAAATGCTGCAGTGAGAGAGCAGTGGGACAGGGGGCTACACATTCATCCTTCCATCTCTCCTCTATTACTGATGAGTATATTACCTTGAGCACCAGGAAATATATTTTAGGTCCTGCCCTCTGATTTCTTCCCTGGTGCCCAATGGCCTGAGGTCAGCATGCAGCCCTCTGGATCTTGCCTTGCAGTCCCTGGACCCTAGCAGTCATTAGTGGCAGCATTGATTTTGTAAATTGCCTGTAATGGCAGTCATTTGTAGCAGTCATATGTAACATTTCCCCAGTCTCTGATTGATTCCTACAGCATATCTCCAACCACGCTTGCAGCATATCCATGGTCTCTGACTGTTTCTTCTATTAAAGGAGAACTATGGGGTTAGGGCTTTTCCCCATAGTTCTCCTAAGGGTAACGGGAGGACACAAACTAGCGTCCTCCCGTCACCCTAAGCTCAGTATACCGCGAGGTACAGCTCGCGGTATACTGAGACGCCGCAGCTAAAACGGATCCCGACAATTATGTCTGGATCCGCCCAGCTGCGTGAGTGACAGCTGGCTCTGCCTATCTAGAGGTAGAGCCAGCTGTACTCGCCCCCTCCCCCGTCCGTTCCGCCAGTCAGCACTGGAGGATCGGGGGGAATCCAGTCCCTCCCCTGTCACAGCTCTCTGCCGTGACAGGATCGAGAGGTGAGCGAACGCCGGTATGTGTTCACTCACTTCCCGATCTACTGAGCCGACCTGTGGCAGTTTAGTTGTCACAGGTCGGCTAGAACTATGAGGATGAGTGGAAAGCACTCACCTCACAGTTCTCCTTTAACTCTGCAGTCCCTGATAGTCTTGCATGGCCTCACATATATTTTACACTATCTTTTTTTCATTTTAAAAAAATACCACAATGCAATGCAGGTTTTTCTGAGATCACATTCACAGTGATATGTCCTTATAGAAAGACTTAGGGGTCTATTCACGATGCTGCCGAAGGATCTGGCCGTAGCTTTGGCCGATCCTTCAGCTAGCTTCGGCCCCAGGACCCCTTCGGTTCAGTAGAACCGAAGGGGTGCTGTACGGGCTATTCACAATAGCCCGTACAGCTCCCGAACATGGCCGAGCGGCTCAGTCGAGCCAAACGCATATGCATCGGCTCGGCTGAGCCATTGGCCGGCCGACAGCCTGCTTCTGACAGCTGGGCTGAGCCAGCCGTGATCTTACGGCTGGCTCCGGCCACTTGCAGAGAGATCAGCGTCCCTGGTTACCTGCTAACCAGGGACACTGATCTCCAAACAGCTAACTCTCCCCGGCTCCCAGGGAGTCTCCTGCTCCTGGTCGCCAAGGAGAGAAACACTGCTGTGTCTTTTTTTTCTTTATTCTGACATGAGCGATGTCAGAGTAGAAAAAAAAAAATTCCCATTGAAATGCATTGGTACATTACTATCGTTTTCTATCAAAACTTTTTAAACTCTTTTTCTGTTCTACTCAGTCCCTCCGAGGGACCGAGCAGAACAGCCGAGCCGAATGACGCTCAGCGGCATTCGGCTATTCACTGACTGCTGTTCGGCATCTTTAAGAATAGGCCGAATAGCAGTGAGTAGCCTGCCGGAAGTTAGGCTCAGCCGATCCATATGTTGGATCGGCTGAGTCGAACTCCTTCTGCACTTCGGGTCGGCCGAACATGCTGAGCATGTTCGGCCGACCCGAAGCCACGCGAAGCAAGCCGATGTACGGCTGATTTCAGCCGATGTACGGCTGAAATTAGCCGTACCAGCCTGAAGTGAATAGTGAATAGTGAAAACAGTGTTCAGCTCACTTCACTTCAGGTCGGTCATTCACTCGGCTGCCTACGGCAGCTTAGTGAATAGACCCCATAGAGTACAATGCAAACCCTTAACACTCACAGCCCCTACAAACATTACAAAGAAGAAGAAGCCAACCAAAGTAAAAGCTATTTAAACTGCAACAAACATTTTTCAAAATATCTTTTACTTATGCTATGTGAATGGGAACATGTAACAAATATAAAATCTGTGCTACCCCAATTTGGCTGCAAAAGTGGAAATACACTTTAAGCTTCCTGGTCCCATACCTGTGCTTTGCCTTGTTTCTGGATTCCTTCTGTTACTGACCTCTTGCTTGGATACAACCATTCTTCTTTTAGCTGCCTACCCTGACTTCTTGCCTGGGTAAAACCATTCTGATTGCTGTCTGTTCTGACCTCTTACCTGCATACAACTATTCTTCTAATTGCTGCAAGCCCTGACCTCTTTCCTAAATATGACTCTTGATTGCTGCCTATGCTGACCTCTAGCTTGGATAAAGTGCTCAGTGATTGCCTGCCGCCTGCCCAGACCCCTGCAAGTTTGGTGTCCAGCCAGTCACAAGCACTGGTCACTCTTGCACACCACACTTTCCTTGAACATGGCCATATCACATGGCACGGAAACTATTTCTGTCTTTCAGGGTTGCTGGGGAGTGTCTCAGTCCAGCAAATATAGCATTGCATCTTAAGTACTGAGTCCATCCAAGAACAAGTTTGCATACTAGCCTCAAGGGAAAGGTGGCTGCAGAATGGGACATGAACTTTGTGAACACATACCAGGGGGAATGATAAATATTTGTTGAGATAAAGGGGTAACATAGTAATACTAAGAAACAATGTCAAAGAAATGTTAGCATTAAACTGGTTGATTTTAATTGCTGTCTGCAGATAAATTTGAGTGGAGGGACTATATTTCTTGCAAGATTTCAGTTGCTACCAGAAGCAACACTATAACGGAGTTACACTGTTTACAATATTCAATAACTGGCAAGTAAATCTTACACATCAAGTGCTGAAGCTCCTGATTATTAGTACCAACCTTTCATGGACACAACAATGTATCTCCCCCACTCAGCCAGTTAACCCAGCCAGTGGACAGATTGCTTTTACAGATTGCCTATAAGTTGCAGTATGTT
>NW_017306275.1:3056925-3072370 GCF_000935625.1 Nanorana parkeri | reverse complement strand
ATGTATTCTATAAACATGCCCAGATAAGCAGTATTCCTAACCTTCAAACCTGGTATGAAGGTATTCATTGTAGTGCACCTGGTATTAAATGTTAATTTGTAAAATAAAGATTTTATATACAGAATAATAAAACATCAGTTTAACAATATATATGAACTGTTGAGCCGAAACCATTAAATCTTTATTTGCGTATTTTACAACTACCTTAACTCGAGAGGCTGAACCTGGCACCCGCAATATTCCTTCTGTTTCTAATCCAGTTTCCTCCAGTCTCTGTAATAACTACAGAAGAAAAGTAAGATAAACATGTATATAAATATATACAGAAACAAAATTGTAAGATTAACAGAAAATCATGGAATTTGTAAGTAAATCCCCTCCCTTTCCCTAAGTGGAAGGAGTTTAATGTAGTTTAAAACTCTCAAACCTTTTTCAATAATAAATCCAGATGATACAATTATACAATGCCCTGCAAAGTATTTCTTAAATTCTTTTGCCTAAGCACTTACATTTACCATGTTTCCGAACAGCTGGCTTCAAGTCTTTGAGCTCAGCTTCCCAGAACTTCCTTTTCAGTCCAAGATCATAAGAGACAGAGCAGTCTCCAGCTATCCATCTACTAGACCCATCTACTAGACTGAAGAAGGGAGAAGGGAGCAAAGAAGAGGAAAAAGTGGAAAGAAGGAAGCAGGGGAATGGCTTGCCTTGCTGTGCCTGTATGTTTGTGGACAATGATTCTCATTATCGATTAGTCGATTTTGGATTAGTTGACTCAGCTCAGCCGCCCCAAATGGCCCGTGCCGCTCCCACTCTGCTCAGCCATTCTCCCCCCTCCCCGAAATGCCGACACTCTGCTCAGCTGTTCTCCCCCTCCCCGCGCTGCCGCCACTCTGCTCAGCTGTTCTTCCCCCCGCGTGCGGCCGCCACCACCGACTCTGCTGCTCTCCTTCCTGTTGAAGTCTGTCACCTCCGATCCTGCTGCTCTCCCCCGCCTGTGTTGGCAGAGGCAGCGGGCATCAGAGAATAGAAAGACCGGCTGTCAGGCACTGGGGCCGAGAGAGGGGAGGTGAGCTAGGTACGGCATTGCTGGATGGGTTGGAGAGGCTCGGAGGCTGTGGGTGTGTGCAATAGCCAGTTTGCTATTGGCCATTGCAATTTGAAATAACCAATAGCAGGCTGGCTTTTGCACCCGCCCACTGCCTGCTGTCAATCAGCAGAGGAGGACCTGAAGGAGAACCTGCTGTGTGTACATTCCTTAGCTGAAGATATTCAAGCTATGTGTGCTTGAGTAGCTCCTAAAAAGTTGAAAGGTGACCCTAGGGGTCTCGTAGACCCCTAATGTCACCTTAAGGAGAACCTGTCAACTCCAATGTGCTATCACATAGGGGACTTTTGAACCACACCATGTGATAGCAATAAAGTTAACAAAAAAAAGTTTAAAAAATAAAAGTAAATAGAAATAATTTTTTAAAAAGTATATAAAGTCCCCTGCCCCCCACGAATGCATGCAAACACTCTTCCCACCCGCAGTGCGATCGCCTGCATTGGAATGCGTAGTACCAAAATGCCGTACTATTGCAAAAAATGTTGCATGCATTTTTATTCTGAAGTAAACTTTCTTTTTGTGACATTCTAGATGTGTATTTTATTTTATTTATTAAATTGTATTTCTTTTATTATTATCTGATTAATCGGAAAAAAAACAATCGGCCAACCAATCGATTATGAAAAAAATCGTTAGTTGCAGCCCTACAATATATACTTTACCTTTTAAATATTAAACATGGATTTTTGAATCACATACAGAATACTGTAAATCATTTTGTAAAAGCGGAGATAATGAAGATGATGTTTTTTTCTGTTTGCATACTTACTTTTTGAAAAATTAGGGGAACTTTAGTACCAGGCACTTTCTTTTGATCATTTTCCAATAAAGTTGTCAGAGGAACTCCGAAAAGACCATTTTCTAAGGATGCAAACAGAGCACAATCATTAAAATATTACCTCTACTGCAACACAACAAACATCTGACCTAAAGCAAATATTATACCTCTTCCTTTGATTCGCATAACTCGATTTCTTTTTAATTCAATCCCCAAAGCATCAAAAAAAGCTGTTAATTCAATAAGTGAGAGATAGTGAATTTTCTTCATGTCTTCAAAAGACAAATCTTCTACTTCAGTTAGCCCAAACCTGCTTTTCCAAACCATGAATTTCTGAAACATAATGAAAAAAATTATTATTTTACCTGGAAAGGCTGCTTAGCATCCTTTATTGCTAGGATGTAGGTAGCTCAAGCTGCGTAGTGTACTTTGTTGCTAGGATGCAGGTAGATTCTTGTTGCCTAGCATCCTTTGATGCTAGGATGCAGGCAGCTTGAGCCACCTAGCGTCCTTGGTCGTTAGAATGCAGGTACCTCCGTTCCGGCTACCATCCTTCATTGTTAGGAAGCTGCCGCTATGTGTCCTAGCAATCCCGAGCACTTTTTTTTGCTGCCAGCTTCTGCCAGCAAGATCCTGTGTACCAGTTGATATAATTTCATAGAGCTGTGTGCATGAACTCTTATTACTTTTAATTTAAAGATAAGTGTTTTATTTGAAATGCAAAATTACTACAAAAGGACTGAACCTTCTACATTAATATTTTGAACATGCAATTTCTATATTTTAGGCCAAAACTAAGGGGGAAACTAAAACTTAATTTTATTTATTTTGCAATAAGTATAGGATTTGCCCAGTTCTAATAGGTAAATACTTGGAGTTCATTGCCTGGCCACAGTTTTAGTTAAAGAATAGGCTTAGGGTGGGCATACATAGCCTAGTGTTTGCAAGTGATGCATCCAATTTGAAAATTTTAGCTTCCCAAGGAGAAGGTTATGGGAGATTTCATAGAGTTCCATAATGAGCTCTTCTCATGGCTGAAGTTGGCCATTGCTATACACAAAGGTTTTTCAGCTAGTGTGAAAATCTCTTTGTGAGTAAGTGGCCATTGTTCCTTTTCTATGGAGGAGAGAGGATGAATATTTTTATATTGTGTGTGTTGCATTTAACCATGTCCGAAAGAATCTCATAGCCAGCACAGAACTATGTTTAATGATGGGCAGATGTTTCACTCCCCGCAGATTTCAGTAAGACATCTTCTACAAATCTCTGGCCAGTCTTAGATTTAGATATCATTGGATATACAACAATTTTCACAATTTGTAACCCAGACGACTAATACAGCTGTGTTAGAGGACCAGATATACAAACAATGCTGATTACTTTTCACATTACATTTTATTACATTGCTATTGACGTCAAGCTAGTCTTTACATGTGACTAAATGTTATGATAACTTGATTTTAATAAAACTATTCTTAGCTGTTGCTTAAAAAAAATACACAATGCACTTTTTGGCATAAGACACTCTCTATGTTTAATTAGCATGGTCTTTTGAGGCAGTCTAGCTCCAGCAAGAAACAAAGCAAAAGAGCACCAAGTAAGTAGGTGAGGTATCAATGGCAACAGGCTCAATTCACTAAGCTGTAAGTCATTCTGAATTGAGAAAGCCGGTCAGATGTCCAGTGAAACGTCTTCAAGAAAAAAACAGCAAGTCCAGTTGCCTTGACTTATTTTTTACAGATCTCCATTGGGATACCTGTTCCAATGACCAAGGTCATAGATTATTTTTTTGCTGGGGGACAGGGTGTTCAGCAATAGGAGAATAATAGCGAGTGTGGCAACATTATGCTTACCATGGCAGGCGATTAAAACTGGAGCCTACTCATTGTGTACCTGGTAACATATGCTTTTCTGTACTCAGTCTATCTTGAAAAAATGTATTAACATAGTCAGTGACTACTTAGCTCCCAGTAACTGTTGTACAATATAGCATACAGAGTGCAGTGGTCAGGTGTATGAGATAACCTAGCAAGGCACAAGTAAAAAAGTAAGGAAAGTTTGAAGAGTTTAGAGGTCAGGAGTGAGTAGTAAGTAACGCAGTGTTTAGGGGTTAGTAGTAAGTAATGTAGAGTGTAGGGGTCACGATTTAAGTAGAGTGCAGAAGTCAGTAGTAAGTAGTAGGTGTGAGTATAAGACACTACAGGTAGCAGATCTGCCAGCCAATGAGATCCCAAAGCCAGGCACTCTGGTGGGCGGGACATCGTACAATGGTCTTGTTGTTAGGACATGCTATCCAGGGACTCGATGGGCTGGGTGGAAAAGATTCAAGCTCTGCACATCCACTACTGTGCCTGGGCAATGGATGGACATATGTGGGAGGTTTGGACCCCCATAACCCATTCATTATCCAGCTCATGAAAACCATCTAAGGGAATTTCACTTTGGAAAGATATTCTATCACTTGTTAAGTTTACAGGACAGGGAGTGAAGGAAAATATTCTTAGAGACAGATGCTCAAAAAAACAGCAGTTCTAACCCTCCCTATTGTATACAAAATAATAATAAAAACATACTTTAGACTTTTTTGGTTTTAGAATACCTTAAAACTCCAAATCAGGAGTGACAAACACTTATTTACACTAATCCAATTGTCACAATGCTCACCAAACTTAACATCTTCTAACTGCAGCAACTATTCCTGACCCCACATAAATTATTAGTTCAGTGTAGTCATTTCTATCACAGTGAAGCTAAACATGTATATTATATTTGTAGAAACAGTATGTGACTGGGGGCAGGGACAGTGAATAACCTCTTCCATCAGAGGCTTTTCAGTCTGGAAGGTATCATGATGACAGGCTCCCTTTAACCCATATACTATCTGAAAATCACATACTATTTATAAATTACTCTATTAGGACTTACAGGCAAAATACAATCATCCTTTTTTATTCTGTGTTTCTTCTGCTTCTCTTTATCTTTATCATCAATAACAATGGTCTCTGAAAAGGATACTTCAAAAGATAGCTCTTCTGCTACCGACGGACTGACTTTTTCTAAAGCACAGTTGTTAGCTGAAACAACACAAACAATATATACCGCTCGTTATTTCCAAATAATAATAAAAGTCAATTTTTTGTGAAAAATTCTTGTAGGAGCTCATTGCTTTCAGTCATGTTGCTAAAATGTTCTAATATTTGTAATGATGTAAAAAATATGTTACTCATAGATAACTTGTAGATAACACATACATATCTAAGAGTACTTAAATAAGAGACTCTAACCTGTCTAAGGGCCTGTGTTGCCAGTTTTGTTCGCGTTAGGCAGGTTTTGCACTCCAATACATGACTATGGGTATGCAAAACAAGTTTTAAACAAGTCTAACGCAGGTCAGAAGAAAGTCAACTGGAGGTCAATTGCACCTGTCAGTAACTTCTGAATGATCTCAAAAGCACCACAAATTGTTGTTAAACTGATGCCAATGATGCAGGCCCAAAAGCAGCCTACTAGGACTGGGAACCTTTGGCCTAGGGGCTAAACACAACCAACTAACCCTTTGATGGTAGGGGCAGGTCTCTGTGAGCCCTAGAAAGTGTGCCATGCAAAGCATGCTATGGTGCTGCATTGGTCACAGACATGGCAAAAAGTCATGGTTTATTGTGGCACACCTTTATATATCTTCCAGCATCAGCTTCTTGTGTGGCTCTATGCATTCAGTCTAATGACATCTCATAGCTGCAGGGAAAATTGGTGCTGAAAGATTTCCCTCTGTCAGACATAGTGAACACAAGTCTGAAGAGGAAGCAGATAACTAAAAACATGTTGTCATGTGTTGTTGACTGTGTTTGCCGCATTGATATCTAAGTGGTAAAGTATCTCCACTCAGGAACACTAACCTAGCATATAATATTAGTACTGGTCCAAGGGGGAGGGGGCAAATGCCTTCCTTACCCCCCAGCCCAGTCCTCCCCTGCAGCCTACAGTTCTCCAGGGCCATCACCCTAAATATATTGTGTAATTTTCAGTGTACAGTTTTCAGTTTAATCAGTTCAGATGCTGTACTATTACCTGAAAAATATATTGCCGCTGTTATACTAAAAGAGTAAAAGTCCACCCTATTCTGTCCAGTTTGGTTATGAAGAATTAAAAAAAGAGGATCTGATTTAGCAAAGTGTTTGCCTTGGGCTTCAGAAATGTTCATGCCAATCTAGAGCATGGTAGGCACTTCAGCTGTGATGAACCTTTAAATCCAATCATGCCTTTGCCTCTGGGAGTCATGACTGTGTTTTGACTCGCCTCATGGGACTTGTACTTCCACTAAAGCTGGAGTACTAAGGTTTCCTACCCTTGATCTAGGGTCAAGATCATGATTGTGTTTAACAATTACACAGTATATACAGTATTTTTTTTTAAATCTGTCTAAAAACTGTACGGGTCTTGATCACACTAACTAAAAGTACACATTCCCCATTTAAAAGCCTATGCGGACTGCTGTCCTCCTGGGTATTTGAAAGAAACACAGGCATGACTGAGATTTCTCCTTCAGTAAACAGCCCCATAAGCTTTTATTTAATAGCAGAGTGCAAAAATAATCAGAATATGACTTTGATCTGCTCGGTGCAATCAATCTATAACTGTGACTGGCTGTCATAACCGACTGCACTGCTTTTTGCTTCATTAAACAAAGGTCATACTTTGGGGATAATTGTGTAATTAAATTAGTTTAGGAATACAGTATATGCGTGAGCTGATATAAACTACAACATTTAAAGTAGCCTTGCCATTAGTGTCTCCATAACGAATCCATTATTCACATTTGATTAGTGTTCTTTAGGAGAAAGTTATAGGAGTAGAAATATTTTGTATATTGATTTATTGTGACTGCTGTTTTACAGTTCTTTGATATTCAGACGGCTTCAGTACCAGTAGAGTTACAAAAACTTCTCATTTTACTATTTCTCACATTGTGTTAGCCCAGCTAAACTACCTTACTGGACATGCACAACCCAAAGTAGGGATGTTCAGATACCAAGTACTGTACTCGGTACAAGTACATGTACAGATACTTTTCCAGCTCCAAGACTAGACTAGAGAAAAATCCAATAGTTAGGAGGCAGCTGTCATTTGTAAGGAGCATACGGAGCTCCTGGAATGTTTGCATCCCTGTTTTAATGTATGATTTTTTTTTTTAGAAGTAAATATAAGAGATGCACCGATACCATTTTTTCAAGTGCAAGTACTGATACCTGTCCAAGTACTCACAGATACAAGTACTGATACATTTTGTCATGTGGCAGTTTTTCTAAAACAATACAGACTAATGATTTCAGGACAGTGGTGGAGCGCCACAGCTAGGTACCAGCTGCAACCGCTGTGACCCTGGTAGTTTTTGTGAAAATGCCAAATATTGGCACTGGTATCTGAACTGGTATCTGAACATCCCTCACCCAAAGGCTTACAATGCTAAAGCTACTACATGAAAAGTACCTTCAATATAACATTGGCTTAAGCCCAAAATCATCTAAAGGAAAATCTCTCACACAGTTTATGATTCACAAGTCAAAGGACAGAGCACAAATAAAATTACTTAAAAATAAGGCAATCATATATGTGTAATATCAATATTAAAGAACTCTGAGCAAATAAAATCTTAATACTTGCAGTGGTGCTACCCCCTCACTGCAAGGGTTAAGTGCTCGTTTTGTCCAAGGAGTCTCACCTGAACCATGATCTTGGCTGGTTTCTAGACTGGTCCCTTCAGTCTGTCTTCCCCTCCACTCCTGCAAATGGCATCCTCACAATCTATACACTGTATAGGACGTGGTGACTCACTGGACCTTAGACCGCTGGAGTGGAGGGAGAGCAAGGCTGAAGGGACCGGTCTAGCAGTACAACTCTGTTATTTTAGCTCCCTATACAAAACGAGCATGTAACCCTTGCAATGCAAAGGTAGACCCACTCCAAGTGTTAAGATTTTATTTGCCCAGAGTTATACTTTAATATCAATGTGATATCAATAGCCCAAGAGCTGCAGAAACCCTTGTAAATGAAAAATCACACCTTCAAAAGGTAAAATGAGGATATTAATCATGCTAATATATAATTTAAAAATCTAAGCGGCAACCCAGCAACACAATAATGATTTGTCTTTTGATAATGTATGAACAATAAACTTTCTAACGGATGTTTCTGCGTATGCTGATGGTCCTGATTTAACTTTTTATTGAAGGTATTTCTTGTAACAAAACCTTGCATTTTATTCAACAGAAAAAGTTAAACAGTTACACTCTACAGTTTACTAAGAGTTCAAATCTGACTTACATGTAATTGGTTTCCAAATTGGTTTCGTTACAGGTCTTTGGACCCCGTTTGATGGAAGAGGAGATACTGGTAAAGGTTCAAATGTTGGCTGAAATAAAGAAAGAGAAAAATACTGCTTTGATAAAATATAACACTCATTTTGAGGATACAGGAAAAGAACAGATAAATTAATAAATAAGTTAATGTACTGTGTATACCAACATTATTACCACTGCACATTTTAACTACTATCAATACAAACACTACTAAATGCATTCACTTGTAAAATCTCACAAGCCTCAGTGTGCTGGTAATATGACAATTGGCAGGCAGAAATCTCAAAGTTTGTTCCTCTTGGTGGGAAAATCGCTCATCTATTGCCAGCCTTAAAGGCTCAGTACTGCTATAGTATGAGTATGTCTGCACTTCAAATCAAAAGAACTGAATGGCCCACTACATAGAGATTGAATAATAAAACTGCTTGGTTTGTTATACAGTACATCAAAATGAAAATTTTACAGATGCATTAACAAGCACCCACTGATTTCGACAGTTTCTCCCAAGAAACTCCCCCTCGCCCACCCTGGAAGAGCTGATGACAAGATAATAATGAATGTTTCATCAAAAACATTTTCGGTGTTATTAATGCCTGGGATTTGACTTTTGTCTTTTGAAGACCAGATTTCCAAGTTAAAAAGTACAATATTACTTTAGTTTTTCTGCTATAACCAGGTGAAAAACTAGTATTGAACAGTCCTGCAGTGCTCCTACCTTCTTACAGGAACGCTGCTGTACTTTGTTCTCACTTTAGGTAATTCCACTGCATCCCTGGTAAAGCAGCTCTTTGAGGTTAAAGAGTTAATAAAACAGATCAAACCCGTTTAAGAGTTAAAAATAGGGATGCACCAATACTGGTTTTTCGGTACTGAGTACGAGTACCGATATTTTTTTTCCCGGTACTCGCCGATACCGATACCAGAAGTCCCATTAAGGAAGCCAGGCGCCGTGTAATGATGCATTGCCTGGCTTCCTTATTGGTCGAGAAGCTGACCAATCAGGAAGGCAACATGACTTACTGCTCACTGCCTGGCATCCTGATACCGGAAGCTTAAGTATCGGGCTAAGTATCTGAGCATTGGGACGAGTACGAGTACTCGCCCAAATACTCGGCATCGGCACAGATACTGGTACCAATGCACAAGTTGCGCAAGTTGGTGACTTCTGTTTTATGTTGACCCTAGCGCTCAGAGTTTCCTGGCTACTTAAAACCTTGGTTGGGATCCCCTCAAGCAGATTTATATGGAGACACTCCTTGCTTTATGATTCTTCACCCTAGCCAGGGCTCAGTTTGAAGAGGACCTAGAGAGGGTGCTAGAAGCAGTATTGTTTTAGTTCCATCTGGACTAACAAACTGTTAAATAGGAGCATTTCGCATATATGTTAACTTTATTTTATCTGGTAAGAGTTCCTTTTGATCTCCAACTGTTAGACAGGCAGCAAGTGAATCCTAGCTTATTTTTATTTTTCATATTATTATGGGTTTTAAAGGGGTGGCCACAAAATGTCCCCTAAGCCAGGAATCCCAACGGTGGCAAACAGCAATGTCCCTCCACCGTTGGCTACTGGTACTATAGGAACGGTGTCTCCTCTTTTCTGCGACTATGGTCAGGTGTGTCTTAGAGAGGAGGCTTCACAGGACTGGCCATACAGATGAAGGGAGTCTACATGTTTAGTTTTGAATAGAAAAGGTTAAAATTCCTACCAATTTTTACCAGTTTTCTTTTTGCTGTCTGTGTAATAATGAGGAGAGTTCCCTTCACGTCTTGTCCTGGAGACACAACAGGGAGTGAGAGGAAATCTCTCCAAAGGAAAATTTCCCTTGGACAATTTTCACCAGAACAGGGATCCTCACGGGAAGATTTTCCCTCACTTTCTGTTCTACTGACAACTGTACAATTTTTTTAATTTCCAAAACTTACTACCGTATTTTATGAAAATAGAGAGCATGGACTAACCCAACAGGGATAAAGACAGCTGTTAAAACCTGCCTATACATATACTTTACTCAATCAAATGACTCAACTCACTGGGAGTTGGAGGTCAGAAGTCACCTAAGGTCAGACATTTGCTCTTCTGCCAACTTAATGAACACATGCTGTCTCCTGTCTTTGCACAGCAGTATCACATAACTGAGGACTGCAATTAGGAGCAAAGTAAATAACTACAGGGACCTTTCTGAGACTTATTGTTTCTAAGGAATTAGAGGCCCTCTCTTCTCACCACTGACTCATAACATTAGGAGTTAGGGAAAAACATACTGCTAAATAACTGGTTAATGAAAATATTGCATTGCAATGCTTTCCTGACATTTTATCACATGGGTAAACACATACTGGTGTTATTGGGCTAATGCACAGTGCTTAGCTAAGATGATAGGAACATCGTTGGATGCAATGCTAGTGCATCACCAATTGACTCTAACCATAAGCATCTTGACTCATGTTTGACCTGCAGGTTTCTAGTGCAATAATGTGAACCAACCCTCAACAGTCAAGTGTTTCTATGGGCTCAATTGACCTTTGTGCAGAAGACAACATCCTGACTCCTGACTCTATGTTGCCCTTTTTTCGAGAATGGCATTTTGGCCCACTTGGGATACAAATTAGGATACACATGTAGTAAATGCAAACAAGTAATCTCTGCAGACGAGTGTTTGCTTATGAAAGAATTCCTGCACAAGATGGTCCAGTGAATAGAAGTAATACTGTAGGTACACCTAAGGTTCCATTTTAGCAATCTAGGATTCTGGACATGTAATTTTAATAATACACAAGTTAATAAGTTAATACAGGTACTGCAAAAGTTGCAATAGTGGTACAAGTCCAAGTAAAGTTTTTTAAACAACATGATATTAGCATGTGTGGTGTTACAAGGTATAATAAACTTTACACTGGACATGGAATTCCAGAATAGTGATTTGGTTTGGTGAACATGAATTGTAGTCAATTAAAATTTATAATCAGAAGCTAGGTCTGAATTGAAATTAAGTTTATGTATAGCCAAAACCTTTTTCTTGTTTTGGACAGAGTATGGAAGGGTTAGAACTTGGGATGCACCGATACCGATACTAGTAACGGTATCGGTGCCGATACCGAGTATTTGGGTGAGTACTGTATCAGGAAGCCGGGCAGCGAATCATTACACGCTGCCCGGTTTCCTGATTGGCCAGGGAACGGCTCCGTGCTCACTTGTGATGAGAGAGCATGGAGCCGGGTAGCGTGCAATGACGCGCTGCCCGGCTTCCCGATTGGTCAGGAAGCTAGCATTCTGATTGGCCGGGAAGCCGGCGTCATTGCTCCCTCATCATCTCATGAATCATAATATTAAGAAAGTGACCTTAAAGCATTAGTTTGTATTGCTTTAGAAAAAATATGGCCTGTCCCTTTAAGAAAAAGTATCGGTAATTGGTATCTGTGAGTACTTGATCAAAAGTATCGGTACTCGTACTCCGTCTTAAAAAAGTGGTATCGGTGCATCCCTAGTTAGAACCCATGCCAGTTTTTCTTTTCTGATTGCTTATTGTCCTTGGGACAGAAAGTGAGGGAAAATCCAAATGCTTGAGTTAACACTAGGAAAAGGGGAAGTTTCCAATGGGAACACTTGTTCTGGTGGCAATTATCTAAGAAAGGATTTACCTTAAACTGGAGATATTTCATATCACCTTCTGTATCTATAGAGCAGGATGTGCAGTTAATTCTGTCCAGTGGCACATGGATGGCAAAAAAAACCTGACGGGTTTCAACCATCACCTACTCTATCCAAAACTGAAAAAAGTTTAAGCTTTATCAAATATACTTTTAATAAATGCATCCAGTAATCTCAGTACAATATCCTAGAATGCACCTAAAATGTTATCAGGAAATGCTAAATTGTATTATGATTTGCATTCATAGGATGTTACTGACATTCTTTCAGCTGTGAAAATACAATTAACAAATCGTCCCTCCTCACATTTCAGAACAGCTTGCTTTTCTTTCAAGCACACCACTACAGGAAGAAACATTTTACGCTTGTGCCTCATTCATTGAACTTCCTCTGCTTTATCAAGGTTTCCTGTTACATTTGCAAATATTTTTTCTTATGGAATTCCTGACCTTTGCTAACGAGGCTGAGTGCGCCTTCTTACAAACTATCACTCCATACACTTGGCATAGAGGAGACTTTTCCTGCCTATAGTGTTTCCAGATTCTAGTTGTATACAGTATGTTTTAGAGGAAAGAGGGTTCATTAATTACCCACGGAATTCTCATACTATTATAAAAAAATTGCATTTCAGTGTTTATATTTGTAACATGTCCCCATTCACACAACATACCTTAACTTCCTGAACAAGGAAGGAGCTCCTCCTGAACATGGATAGAAGCTCCTTTTGTGATGCCCAATCAGGTGTGGGTGGGGAATTTCCCACCCCTAGCTTGATGGAAGCAAGGGGGCAGGGTGCAGTGACATCATTCATCTTATACAGTATGGCCGCATGGCTATAGTAAGAAAATTACATTTACCTAATATGACCAAAAATGTCAAGCCTGTCCTTGTTCATTAGGAAGAGGTGGTTATTTCTGCTCAGATCATTCATGATATAAATTATATATAAAATACATAGAAAGTGGGAACCCCTCCAGACTGCCACAGCTGGTGTACAGTTTGAGGAACTTAATCAACAGAGTCCCCAAGGGACATAAGAACCTGTCAGGTGATTTATCTCTTCAGCATCTACCAAAATCTGAAATATCAATTAGATAAATGTAATGTTTTATAGGAATGCATAAAAAGAGACAGGAATCACCAATGCTATTCTCTGCAGAAGTTAACTTACAATACCAGAGGACAGGGCAGTGCAAGGATTCTTGCCTACACAGGCAAAGGTGCCGCCCCCCCCACCACCACTTCCCCAGCACCCCTAAGGCAGCTGCCTATGCCACCTTGCCGGCCCTACCAGAGGATATGAAAACTGCCATATTTCAGTGAAATATCAATGTTTGCAGCTTTCTGGATGAAGTGGGGCACAATACACAATAATTTATACCAAAAAAGAGAATGCAAATAAAAGATAAGTTTACTTGTTATTGAACCTTCAGTTTATACTCACTGTTGATTCATTAATTCCAAAGATATCCCTCACATCCCTCACTGAATGCTTGTTCTTTATTCTCATAGTCTGAGTATAAGTGTTGTATCTTTTTTGTACAGCAGCTGATTGTGCCCGGGTCAGCGTAGACAACAAAGCCTGGCCATCATGTTCCTGAGTGCCAGAGATAAGAGTAGAAAGACCCACTTCTTGTAACCATTCTGCTTCCAGCTCTCCATCTGTAAAACATAATTATATAACAATTTACTGGAAAGCGAGTACAGAGATGGATTGTGTCTGGAATTATTTAGAATTGTTTTAGATGGCTGGGGGACTATAGCTACTGCAATATTTCTAAACAGATGCCTAAAAATCTTCAGTTTATTCAGTATGCACATGAACACAACCACACTATTGTTATAGCTAACTGTATGCAAAGATAAAGTACAGGTGTGTTTTGCGTATATATATATATTTTAAATATATATATTAGGGATGCACCGATACTGGTTTTTCGGTATCGAGTACGAGTACCTATACTTTGCTTTTGGTATTCGCCAATACGATGACCGATGCTTCCGCTGGCATGGAGCCAGCTACTCAGCCAATCAGGAAGCCGGTTGGTCAGTAATGACCTGGCTCCGAGCTTCCTGATTGGCTGGGAAGGTGACTTGATGATGATTGGCTGTTGAAGCCGCACAAAAGAAACAAAAACGCAGTTATGACTCCCACAGGACTGCTCCTCCTTCATATCAACCGGGGGATATGGTGTGGCTTTCCACCTGAAACCTGCATCTTAACGTTCCCTCAAAGAAACTTGGCCGACTCTGCCTCCGCAGTTGTGATCCACAAACCCCCAACCTCACACCAGGTGTTACACTGGAAAGCCGGCTTCCCAGCCTATGAGCATCGAGCCGACTGTTTGGCCAGCTCCATGCTGATTGGCTGGGAAGCCAGTTTCCCGGCCTATCAACAAGGAGGCGGCTGTTCGGCCGGCTCGATGCTGATTAGCTGGGAAGCTGGCTTCCCAGCCAATCAGAATGGAGCTGGCCTCCTGGCCAATCAGGAACCCGGGAGGCGGGTCATTACTCACTGTCCAGCTTCCTGATCGCACAGGAAGCTGGCTCCATGTTCCCCTACAGCACTACCGGTCACAGAAAATCTTCCACTGACCGGAAGTTCCAGCTTCGGGGAAGGTATCGAGCATTTGGATGAATATACACTAGTATCGCTATCGGTGCATCCCTAATATATATCCCCATTCTCAGGGTATTATTTGTTTGTATGTCATGTTTTACTAAAATGTATTCACATGAAGAGATCCGCCCTATCCTTTATTACCTATATCATTATCACCAGGGATGGCATCACAGGGTCCCTTATTCCATGATGTCCCAGGCCCCTCAGCAACTGCCTGAGGGTAGTGTGGCAACAGACATCATACAGTTTTTGATTTTACATTTTTATTAAGCTCAAAGATAATAAGTTCTGTGGATTCCTTATCTTTGTGAATTATTATAATATCGTGTTCATCTCCGATTTAAGGCTTATTCACATCATCTCCAGACCAGTGCATTTTTTTTATCTGCACCAAAAATGTACACAGTAATCTCAATGGTTTTAAATTAAGGGGTCTATTCACAAAGCTGCCGAAGGATCTGGCCGTAGCTTCGGCCGATCCTTCGGCTAGCTTCGGCCACAGGACCCCTTCGGTTCAGGAGAACCGAGGGGGTGCTGTACGGGCCATTCACAATAGCCCGTACAGCTCCCGATCACGGCCGAGCGGCTCAGTCGAGCCGATCGCATATGCCTCGGCTCGGCTGAGCCGTGCTGAAAGCCGAAGCTGGCCGAGCGGCCGGCCATTGGCTGGCCGACAGCCTGCTTCTGACAGCTGGGCCACTTTCAGAGAGATCAGCGTCCCTGGTTGCTAACCAGGGACACTGATCTCCAAATAGCTGACTCTCCCTGGCACCCCGGGAGTCTCCTGCTCCCTGCCGCCAAGGAGAAAAACCCCGCTGTTTCTTTTTTCTTTATTCTGAGACGAGCATGTCAGAATAGAGAAAAAAAAAAAAGAAAAATTCCCATTCAAAAGCATTGGGACATTACTATTGGCTATTTCAATTTCAATAGCCAA
>NW_017306275.1:2969572-3056824 GCF_000935625.1 Nanorana parkeri | reverse complement strand
AGCCGATGTACGGCTGATTTCAGCCGATGTACGGCTGAAATCAGCCGTACCAGCCTGAAGTGAATAGCCGAACAGTGTTCGGCTCACTTCACTTCTGATCGGTCATTCACTCGGCTGCCCTCGGCAGCTTTGTGAATAGACCCCTAAGTAGTTCTCAGTATTGCATTCAGTGCCTGATCTTCTTAAAAACGCATGAAACGCATGTAAATGCACCAGAACACACTGGAACATGCTGAAACCCAAGCAAAACCAATTAAAAAAAATAGAAAAATGCACTGAAACGCATCGAAAACGTATCAAAAACACGCAGTAACACATATGCAGAAACACATCCAGATCTGTTCTTGGATATGGTGTGGACAACCCCTTAAACACATTTTATTGTATTTCAAAATGGCATTTCAGATACAAGGTTTCTGACATTAGAATTGGGCAATCTAAAGGAAAGAACGAGTTGCAGAGTTATGAGATTGTGGCCTTAAAATTACAAAACAAAGCTATAGACCGTTTATTTAGCTTGATACCTAAAGACTTTCCCCTGTCTTAACAGTTTCTGTGACCTGCTTCTCCAGTCTGTCCCTGACAGCAACCTCTATTTCCCTGCAATGACAGGGGTGTAATTGCTGGTGCCCGTTCTGACAGATTTATGCCAAGGTCCCCCATAGAACTACTGAATTGACTGTCCTGATGGTGCCCCCAACTATGACTAAGAAAAGAGATTTCAGTTTTCTTCAAACAGCAACACTTCCAGGTAAAACATAATATTGAATTAATGACTTATAATGTCCCAGCTATGGAATAGAAAGTAGGCACACATTTCCATTAACCTAAGAATAACACCTTTTTACATCTTTATCAAGAACCCTAGAATCCTTAGAATCAAAAAATGCATTTTTGTTGCAAACAGTGGAAGTATTAACAGTGTGGATCACCTACAAAACCAAGTAATCTATTAAAGTTTAAAAAGTGTTCAGTACAATATCAAATATGTTTATTTGCACTTGCCCTTTATGAATAGACTTTTTATTTTTCTGGGCTTATACTATACATTAAAGCAATGCAAAAAAAAGAGGAAAAAAACAAACAAATGTGAAACAAAAACCCTACAACAAACAGTAGAAAAATCCCTCAACTGATCTGACTTCAGTAAACCTAAATGCAATTGTTTGTTATGGGTTAATGCACTTTGCACATTGTTTGCATTGGCTGACTGAATAAGCCAGTTTATTAAGAAATGTTCAAACTTCCTAGCTACATTCATAATATTTACTAGAGTGTTCTAGTGGCCATATGCTGAGTCTCCATGCCACTTACCATCCACAGGCTTCACATCCATTGCCAGGCTGTCATCAAGCACGTCTTCACTGTTCTCTTTAATATTTTCAAGTTCACACCAGAAATCCTCCATTGATGAGTTGTCCATGGATGTCTCAGAGATGGAACGGTTGAACACTGGACTGTGCAAAGATTCATTCGAAAGCATCCTGTTGATTCTCTTAGAGTGACTTTTTCTAAAAGATAAAAGGACATGAAAATATTGTCATTTATATTGATTGTAAGAATTTTTAAAAAAATCAAACAAATGTATGATATACTCTACACATGTAAGATGCTCCATTGTTGAACATATAACCTATCCCTGCCCAATCAGTTGTATAAGAAAAATAAAGCCCACATTTTTATAACTTGTATTACCTATTTTTCAGATCTAGGATTTTTCATTATAAATTCATTATACATAAATTACCAGCTTTACTTTTATTCTAATCCCTAATGGATTTAACACCAACTGACTGCTGATATGTCATATCCCAGTTCACATTTGTTAATTTTGTTAAATATTTCCCTTTTGTCTGCAGACCAAGTAAGAAGCAATACATCAGTTATAATAAAACTGTTTATCAACATGCATATACAAATCCCCAATGAATGCCTTTAGTGCAATTAAATTGGAACACTTATTGTATAATGGGATGATACATCACCCTGTTTTTTATTTTCCTGTACAAAGCACAGGGATGTTAATGCCACATCTATTCATAATATTTATCGTATTAGCTGTACTTTGTTTCATGTGGTTCTAAAATGCAGAGGAAGCAGAAACAAAAACACAGGACAAAGCCTCTATTATTTCTACATTATAATATTCCCAGAAAATAGAGGACAAGATAGCGTTTGCTTGTCAATAAAACAAAAGGCAAACTATATATGTATTTTCACAGAGCACATATTTTAATATTTTTATTATTGTGTGAAATATAAAGATTTGCAAATTAGACACTAGAAAGTGGCTTGTATTTTTCTGCAGCCACTCCCTGAAGATTGAAGCCAAAACATGTTTTTTACTTTTGGATATCTGTGTCCTGGTTAGGGTGATTTCCAATCTCTATTTGTCCTGGTGACCATTTATCACTTTATCAAAGTGAAAGAAAATCCCAAATTGTGGGTTGTCATCAGTACAGGAATAGATGGGAAATCCTCCAATGGAGATACTAGTTCTGGTGACCCTGATGACTGTGACGATAATGGGGTTTGAGTCTATTAATATTAAAGGAGAACTATGAGGTGAGTGAAAAGCACTCATCTCATAGTTCTAGCTTCCCCATAGTTCTCCTTAGGGTTACGTGAGGATGCTAGTTTGTTTCCTCCCGTTACCCTAAGGAGAACTATGGGGAAAGCCTTAACCCCATAGTTCTCCTTTAAATATAGCATTCTCTTGTCCCCCAGTTCAGAGCAAATGCAGGCCTTTATTTAGTCATTTGCCAGGCCCCTCCACATTCCAAGAACAGAGATCTGCTTATCTGACCTGTGATCTTTATTGCCCCAGCACTAGTGAGAGTCCCAGATAACCCTCTAAACCTTTTATAGTTGTCCCTAATTTAAAGCATGCAAGCAGGCACTCATCTGTTACCAGTGGACAAGTTGATAAACACAAGCAGGTCTGGTAGAGTTAAATGACCCAGGTGACCCAGCATTCACCCACAAGTTGTAAACCTGAGTTACAATATCAGCTCCATTTCATAATTTGGAATTGGACATTGATATTGTAAAATAAAGGCTCGTCCCTCCCCAGCCCTGCCCTAGGGGCCGGCTCCATGTCACCCCCTAGAGTGTGGACAACAGGATGCTGCCGAGGTAGCTAGAAAGGCTCTTGTTTTGAAACATCAAGAAAGGAACTCCAGCAACATCAGAAACTCTTAACATCGCAGAAGAGTTACCCTTTCATATCTGGACATCATCTGCTGAAAGCTTGCTTGAAGGAGAGCCCTTCAGACCCTTCTTTTGCTTATTCAATTCTGGACTCTGTCAGAACTCCTAAAAACAGGACTGTTAAGTATCCACCTTTTATTCCCCTTTATTTTACTGTTGTATATATATTTTGTCTCTTTTTATTAATATATTTTTTCTGTATATTTTCTGCACCGTTTCTTTCATTAAAGGACGATCTTTAAAATCGTTAAGCTTATTTCTACTCTCTAAATAAGAACTTAAAGTATCCTTGCCTCTGTAAATAGCGCTACTGTATAGTGAATCCTGTCATATTCTTTTCTGAGAGGACAGGCATTATCATAGGCATTGTTTAAGTGTTTTATATGGTCACAACGCGTGCTGGGCACGGTCCGTGTTTCCGTTAAAGAAACATGTGGTGGCAGCGAACATTTGGTGGGTAAAGGGTTAACTGCGGAGTTAACCAACTATGGTGACCATCTCAGTATGTTGGCCTGAGGTTGTGTCCCGCGAGCTGGGAAATCTCTGTGCAGGGTGAGGCTGAGAGTGGTATTGCCACATCCTTGTGACGCCACGCTCGGTTCAGAACTCTGTATAGTCACGTGTTATTGACGTACAGTGGATTTAGGGCTGGCGTACGTCACAATGACCACCAGGGATTTTCCCTACTTTGGAGGGATTACCTCTCACTTCCTGTTGTGTCTATCAGACAGGAAGTGAAGGCAAATCTCCCCAATCAGACAAAGATGGCAAAGAAAACTTACAGGGGGTATAACCCTCCCCTACTCTATCCAAAATGAAAATACAGTTTTGCCTTTAATTCTACTTTAAATAAAGTTAAAGTGACACTAAACTCAGGAGTTAAATCTTAAAAATGCCGTCAAGTACCTTAACTATTAACAATGCTGTCCCTTATTTGTGTATCACTTGACTGTAGATCCTCAAATCATCTCTGAATTCATGCCGACACTGTCCTTCCTTCTGGAGGATGGCTACTTTTGTGACCCCATGATCCCTGTATGTGTTACACTCCAAGCTAGCTCCCGTGATGGACTACAATCTCATGTTTAGTTCACTAATTTGTATTGAGATTGTAGTCCATCACAGGAGCGAGCTTGGAGTGGTGGCTACTTTATAACACACACAGGGATCATGGGGAACAAAAGTAGTCACCCTCCAGAAGCTATGACTGTGTCAGCACCAATTCAGAGATGATTTGAGGATCTGCAGACAAGTAATACACAAAGAAGGGACAGCGCTGTTAATAGTTAGGGTACTTGAATGCATTTTTAAGATTTAACTTCTGAGTTTAGTGTAATTTTAAGTATCAGCTGCAGAGAGAGTGCATGAGCTTCAGGTGACAAGCAAATCTATAGTTTTGCATTCTGTGAAGATGTTAAGAAGAACAACCACTGTGTAGCAATACAAAGCAGGAAACAGAATCTTCAGATGTAATAAGCAAACATGGCTGTCCCCAGGCACATATATAATTAAAAATTATACACAGCTAGCATTTTGATACATTAACACATATTGCTAGATTGATTTATATCATGCTGTTCACATTCACATGTATGCTCTAAAAAATAATGAAGGCATTCGTTTTCCTTTAAGGGCTTGTGTATACTGAAAATGTTTTGAAAAATAAACTTCAGAGTAATTTTAGTCACACAGAAATAATGCAGCAATAACATGTTTAGAATAAATACATTATTACTTACAAAAAATACCACAGTGTATGCCATATAGCAGCCTTTCTCAACGAGGGTGCCATGGTATGTTGAGGTGCCTCCTGGCTTCCTCAGGGGTGCCTCACAATTTTGTGATGGTAGGACTCTGATGAATGGGCAACTCTGATTTCAAAGGAGGGATTCTAATATGAAAGGTGGGCTTTGATATGAAGGAGGTTTCTGATGTGAGAGAGGGGCTCCTTATGTAAATGGTGCTTCTAATGTGAAGGGGGGCTTTTTATGTGAAGAGGAGCTTCTGATGTAAAAGTGGAGGGGACTCTGATGTAAAAGGAGGGGACTTCTAATGTGAAGATGGCCTACTGATGTAAAGAAGGACCCTGATGTGAAAGAGGCTCTTTGATGTGAAGGGGACTCTTGATTTGAAGGGAGGACTTCGATGCAAAGGATGGAACCTCACTTTTTCATGTGTTTTTGCATGGGGGCACCCTTATATTTTAGACTCAAGATCTTGCATACGTTTTAGGGTTGCCATGACTGAAAAAAGGTTGAGTAATGCTGCCATACAGTATAGAACCTCAGAAGACACAAATATTAAACAACAGTGGCCTCAAAAGACAGTACAGCAGCCAGAACTGGAAAGATCTGTAAGTCTACTGATTTCATTACAGTGCAAGGAGGGGTATCTACGGACCCTCTGTACTTCAGAAAGTAGACTATGATGAGCAGAGGTGACCAATTCTCCCCATGAGATATAATAATGTAATAGAAGCTGCAACCTGCATCTGTCTGGTCTGTGACCTGCATTCTTATCTAGAGTCTTGGGAAGAACAATAAAGGGGTGGGGATCTACAAAATTCTGAGAGATAGATAGATAGATAGATAGATAGATAGATAGATAGATAGATAGATAGATAGATAGATAGATACCAATTATGCTTCCCTACTTTGGAGGGATTACCTCTCACTTCCTGTTGTGTCTATCAGACAGGAAGTGAAGGCAAATCTCCCCAATCAGACAAAGATGGCAAAGAAAACTTACAGGGGGTATAACCCTCCCCTACTCTATCCAAAATGAAAATACAGTTTTGCCTTTAATTCTACTTTAAATAAAGTTAAAGTGACACTAAACTCAGGAGTTAAATCTTAAAAATGCCGTCAAGTACCTTAACTATTAACAATGCTGTCCCTTATTTGTGTATCACTTGACTGTAGATCCTCAAATCATCTCTGAATTCATGCCGACACTGTCCTTCCTTCTGGAGGATGGCTACTTTTGTGACCCCATGATCCCTGTATGTGTTACACTCCAAGCTAGCTCCCGTGATGGACTACAATCTCATGTTTAGTTCACTAATTTGTATTGAGATTGTAGTCCATCACAGGAGCGAGCTTGGAGTGGTGGCTACTTTATAACACACACAGGGATCATGGGGAACAAAAGTAGTCACCCTCCAGAAGCTATGACTGTGTCAGCACCAATTCAGAGATGATTTGAGGATCTGCAGACAAGTAATACACAAAGAAGGGACAGCGCTGTTAATAGTTAGGGTACTTGAATGCATTTTTAAGATTTAACTTCTGAGTTTAGTGTAATTTTAAGTATCAGCTGCAGAGAGAGTGCATGAGCTTCAGGTGACAAGCAAATCTATAGTTTTGCATTCTGTGAAGATGTTAAGAAGAACAACCACTGTGTAGCAATACAAAGCAGGAAACAGAATCTTCAGATGTAATAAGCAAACATGGCTGTCCCCAGGCACATATATAATTAAAAATTATACACAGCTAGCATTTTGATACATTAACACATATTGCTAGATTGATTTATATCATGCTGTTCACATTCACATGTATGCTCTAAAAAATAATGAAGGCATTCGTTTTCCTTTAAGGGCTTGTGTATACTGAAAATGTTTTGAAAAATAAACTTCAGAGTAATTTTAGTCACACAGAAATAATGCAGCAATAACATGTTTAGAATAAATACATTATTACTTACAAAAAATACCACAGTGTATGCCATATAGCAGCCTTTCTCAACGAGGGTGCCATGGTATGTTGAGGTGCCTCCTGGCTTCCTCAGGGGTGCCTCACAATTTTGTGATGGTAGGACTCTGATGAATGGGCAACTCTGATTTCAAAGGAGGGATTCTAATATGAAAGGTGGGCTTTGATATGAAGGAGGTTTCTGATGTGAGAGAGGGGCTCCTTATGTAAATGGTGCTTCTAATGTGAAGGGGGGCTTTTTATGTGAAGAGGAGCTTCTGATGTAAAAGTGGAGGGGACTCTGATGTAAAAGGAGGGGACTTCTAATGTGAAGATGGCCTACTGATGTAAAGAAGGACCCTGATGTGAAAGAGGCTCTTTGATGTGAAGGGGACTCTTGATTTGAAGGGAGGACTTCGATGCAAAGGATGGAACCTCACTTTTTCATGTGTTTTTGCATGGGGGCACCCTTATATTTTAGACTCAAGATCTTGCATACGTTTTAGGGTTGCCATGACTGAAAAAAGGTTGAGTAATGCTGCCATACAGTATAGAACCTCAGAAGACACAAATATTAAACAACAGTGGCCTCAAAAGACAGTACAGCAGCCAGAACTGGAAAGATCTGTAAGTCTACTGATTTCATTACAGTGCAAGGAGGGGTATCTACGGACCCTCTGTACTTCAGAAAGTAGACTATGATGAGCAGAGGTGACCAATTCTCCCCATGAGATATAATAATGTAATAGAAGCTGCAACCTGCATCTGTCTGGTCTGTGACCTGCATTCTTATCTAGAGTCTTGGGAAGAACAATAAAGGGGTGGGGATCTACAAAATTCTGAGAGATAGATAGATAGATAGATAGATAGATAGATAGATAGATAGATAGATAGATAGATAGATAGATACCAATTATGCCAAACCAGTAGCTTCAGTAATTTCTGAGTCACTGACCCGAGCAAATATAAGATTCTGGAAATCCAGTATTCTGAGTCTACTAGTATTTTTTTAGAAGGGAATGTGCGTCACGCTCGTAAATGTTTTAGCACGTTTATGTACTGGATTTGCCGCACATCGCTATTGATTTCAATGAGTTCATATGTGTGCAACAAACGCGGCAAATGTATTTTGCACCACACGGGTTCCACATTTATTGCTTCCGCATTTGCGCACGTTTTCATGCAGAAACGCACGCCTTGCTGGCCGCGTTTGGAGTGCCATTAATATTTAATAGCACCACAAACGCATTAAGTGCTTTGTTGCGTTTCTGTGAACGTGCATTAAAACATGTGCTTTGGCACGCATTCACATAACACACAGGTGTGAATGGGGCCTAAGGCTCCTTTCACACCTAGGTGTATTGCGGCAGCTGATTCAGCACAACAAAACGCTCCACCCAAGGTATCCCATTCATTTCTATGGCCCCCGTTCACAGCTGTGAGTTTTGTCACAAGTAGAAATACGCCTTTGACTCGAAATAGTACATGAGCTAATTTGGGGCAGATTTCAGAACGTTTTGTCCCATTTGACTGAAAAGAAAATGCTTGAAATGCACATTGCGATATTTTTTGCACGTTTTTTAATATACAGCATTATATATACATATACAGCATCTTAATATACGTGCATAAAGCGCTTGCAAACATCTCTGAAAAAAGACATGCGTAAAACGCACGTAATAGGTGCCACCTAGGTGTGAATGGAGCCTAAAGGTTACAGATAGGGAAAACAAAGGCAGTGAAGACAGATCACAGAAGGACCTTTATTGCTCTGGATCTTCACACTGCGATTGTAGAGGTAAATAAAGAAAAACAGTCATGAAAAAAACACATATAGGCTGGAATTGCAGACCTCGCCCTTTGAAAATGCAAATTGCCTGGCTGTCATGCTGACCCTGTTGCATGACTACTTTGAGTCACTGACCTGGAACAAGTATGCTGATCAAGAGATCTGATATTTCACTGACATTTCTGATCTGCATACTTCTGTCAAAAATTTCAAGTTATTTAGTCAGCATGCCAGCCAGCAGCCCTTGTTTCTGTCTCATGGCAGGTTTCCTTTAAATAGAACAATGGCCACATATTCCTTCATCTAACACAATATAAAAACGTTTGCTATAAGTTTTCTTTAAACAATCGCAGCAATTAATTTATAGAATGTACAGTATATAAATGCTATTTTTGTAACATGATTTATTTTGTGAGCCACACAAGTAATTATAAAACAAGAACATTACTGCAAGGACTTGAAAATGCTCTAGGCCATTGGATCAGGCATAAACCATGCCTGGATAATCAAATCTGCATAGAGGAACAAGCTCTGCCTCTCATTTCCTTATCCACTTACTGATTTCCTTGCATAATGAGGCAAGAATGCAACCTCCAGAGCTTTTAAATACTAGGTAGAGCTGTTTAAAACATCTGCTTCCCATTAGACTTGTGTCAGCATTGCAGAGTGCGGGTGGAACGCACAAAAATATGAAAACGTTGCCGTTCTGTAAAAATCTATGCAGGTACATAGACATTTCAGCAATGAATAAAGCAATATAGGTAGTCACTATTAGATTTCCTTTTTTTGTGATAATTTAATTTTACAGAAAATATTTTTATTAAGGTTTTACAAAGACAATTTTTATTGAAGACACAATGACAAGGGACATAAGACATACATACAGTATACAGACCGCGGTATTACAGAGTTGTGCAATTGGTCTGCACCTTTCATCGTACAAGTTAACTATGTTGGAGGCACCTAGGAAAGCCACCAGAGTAGGCGTACATAAGCCCCACCACCAAGCAGGGCTTGGCCCACTGCCCCATTGACCCGGTGATGGGCTCATTCTGGGTATAGGGTGAACATTGACCATGAAATAGCTCGGGATCTATTTTTGTGATAATTTAATGAAGAATCATGCAGACACAAAATCAGTCTCTTGCTGCCTAATCTAAAACCTGATGTGCCAGCGTTTGGCACTTTATTTATTGTGCCGCTACATCTGTTTACTATACATAACATTTTAAAAGCTTACACAGCTCCTTAAAGTTTATAAGACTTTTTAATGTAAATCGTTTATATAATTTCTAAGCTGAAATAAAAATTAAGTTTATCATTATGCTTCCAGGATATCATAGCATCAAGCAATTTCTATTACTAATGTCTAAACTGAGTGTCACAAACAATATATTATAAGCTGGTTTATATAAAAGAGATTTTAGCAACATTATGGATTTACTACATGCAAAGGTTTCAGAGGATTAACAGAAAAGTAGGTCACTTAAATTATTTATAATGAGGAATTATATTTTTCAAACACACAACTGACTACTTGCCCAATAACTATAAACAATAGACTATTAAGTTTATGATCGTAATTTTTGTCAAGCTTTTGCCAAGAATGGAAACTCATGCAGAGAAATATACTAAACAGCCAAATTACATAAATGTCATATATTTTACATACTCATATTTTACACAGATATACAGACAAGTTAATATTAGCTCCTTTACAAAGCTTTTTTTTAAAGTATATATATATTTATCCATGTCCTTATGGACCTTGCTTTGTGCACTGGTGCACAGTCATGTTGGAACAGGAAGGGGCCATCTCCAAACTGTTCCTACACTGTTGGGAGCATGAAATTGTCCAAAATGTCTTGGCATGCTGATGCCTTAAAAGTTCCCTTCACTGGAACTAAGGGGCTAAGCCCAACCCCTGAAACAACCCCACACCATAATCCCCCCTCCACCAAACTTTACACTTGGCACAATGCAGTTAGGAAGGTACCATTTCTCCTGGCAACCGCCAAACCCAGACACATCCATCGGATTGCCAGACAGAGAAGCGTGATTCGTCACTCCAGAGAAAATGTCTCCACTTCTCTAGAGTCCAGTGGCGGCGTGCTTTATAGCAATGCATCCGACGCTTTGCATTGCACTTGGTGATGTAAAGCTTGGATGCAGCTGCTCGGCCATGGAACCCCATTCCACAAAGCTCTCTACGCACTGATGTTGTGCCAATCTGAAGGCCACACAGAGTTTGGAGGTCTGTAGTTATTGACTCTGCAGACAGTTGGCGACTTCTGCGCACTGTGCGCTTCAGCATGCACTGACCCCGCTCTGTCATTTTATGTGGCCTACCGCATTGTTTATGTGGCTGAGTTGCTGTTGTTTCCAGTTGCTTCCACTTTGTTATATCCCCACTAACAGTTGACTGTGGAATATTTAGTAGCAAGGACATTTCACTAAACACCTGAATCCAATTATTTCACTGTATATACATACAGTACATCCATATAAACTGTATATATATTTACAAAAACATTTTAAAAACATAGACTTAAATTAAAAATTAAAAACTGACCCAAAACCATTACAGTTTGACTTTAATTTATGCTTAAACAGACACTTTAAATATAAATTTTATCAAACGATAAACGCTCCAATTTTCTCTTGGATTTGTAGGTGATTTTTTTAAAATGCTCTCTTAAAGAAATCAACGGCTATGTCAATTAGAAGATTTGACTGTTTGGCTTTGGACTCAATTGATACTTTAAATGTGTCTGTTCAAGCATAGATTAAAGTCAAACCCAAACAGAACTAAAGAGATGCTGTTTCCAAAGTTTAATTACTGATTATCTAAGACTAACAATACAATATCAGCATTATATGTATAGTGGAAATATGTTTTTAAACTACCATATATTATGGATCTTTATCTACTTACTATTGCACATTAAGGTTACTTCAATATTTGAAAACAAAAGGTAATGATGAGGTGCAAAGTGCAGAATCCCATAATAGTTAGTCAGAAATGATTGTTTAGTGATTTCACAATAGTAAATTAAAAACTGATTGGTTGCTAGGTGTCATTCTATTTTTCACATCACTGCCATTTACAATGTCTCGCTGTGTTAGTAAGATAACGACATAGCGGGAGCCAGAGATCTTATACTAAGCTGCCTGACTATAACGTGTCATCCCCAAGAGGGATAACAATGGGTGGTCTTGAAGTAAAAGTGCCTGCAGATTATAATTTCATTCATGACACTGGGACCTCTTGCATTCTATTTCCCTTGTCGGTGCTCAAGACAAATAAAGAACATACAGAAACCGTTGTTCTCTGCAATGTGCATTTCATTATTCAACATCCCTCTTATGGAACATTTTAAAAAGACTGACTGAGAATTCTCAGAACCCTCAAAGCCACTAAATGCTTTCAAAGAAGAAACAATTCTGGAGCACGTAATACTTCATCTGACTAACTCAGGATCATCAAATTTATAAACAATATGTTCGGTTCTCTAGTTTTTAGCTGATGTAATTAGCACCTTTGGAAACACTTGTGTACATGAGCTGAAGCTGAATTCCACCCACTTTCTTTCTTAGCTTGACCAGAGCTGGATCAGAGATAATCTGATGTACACAGGAGCATGGCACATAGACCAATATGGGTCTGGTAATTTCATTTTTTCCCTCCATACACACTCGCGTAAGACATTGTGTATGTGCGCGCTGAGTGCTGCCCTTATTCCACTGCTTGCCATATTGTGGTAGCCAGGCAGCAGAACTCTCTTACACGTCCAATGTGCATTAAGGGTAAGTTCACTTTTCCAGGTAATTTGGAAAATGGAATTAACCGTTCAAATCTGGCCACGTCTCTCCCCCTTACCTTTCGCCAAACAGTCCTTTCCCTCCATCATTATGGGTGTACTATCTGAACCCTGTACTGCTATCCAGTTCAGCCTATGCGCTATTCATTTTTAATTTCGCTAACATATTGCGAGCATTCGTTGGTCAGTGTGGTCAGGTGACCACGCTAATCAATGAGAAGCGCTTCTTAGCACAGTTAAGTACAGTTTTGATTAAAACTATTTTTTGTATTGGAACAAGTAGATTGTCATGAGGGACAAGTAGATTGGGCCCCCGCTTTAGTCCATGGGCAAGTAGTTTTTTTATTAAAAAACTCCACACGCCTGAAAATGGAACAAATAGTTTGGCAAGTCTAAAAATGGGCTGGGTTTGCCTCAAAACCAGATTCAACCTGAATCCCATTCCAGTTGCTGTTCATGACAATCAGTTGTTTACAAATATTAATTACTAGGGATGCACCGATACCGATACTGGTATCAGTATTGGTGCCAATGCCAAGTATTTTGGCGAGTTCAAATGCTCCCATACCTAGCCCGACACTTGGGATTCCGGGATCAGGAAGCCGGGCAGTGAGTCATTACTTGTTGCCAGGCTTCCTGATTGGCTGGGAAGCCGGACTCCATGCTCACTCGTCACAAGGTAGCATAGAGCCGGCTTCCCGGCCAATCACCTCATGACGTGGAAGCATGGAGCCGGCTTCCGGCCAATGAGGAAGTCGGGCAACGCGTTTTTCTCCACCCGGCTTCCTGATGGGCCAGAAAGCCGGCTCCATGCTTCCTTGTCACTACGAGACAGCTTCCCTGCTAATCAGGAAGCCAGGTGGCGAGTCATTACACACCGCCTGGCTTCCATAATGGGACTTCCGGTATCGGTATTTGGTATCGGCGAGTACCGGAGAAAAAAATATCGGTACTTGTACTCGATACCGGAAAACAGTATCGGTGCATCCCTTTTAATTACTCCTCAAGAGGGACCTATCCCTTATGGGATGGATTCATCTGAAGTTTCGGTCAAACTGTTCATCAAAGCAAGTACATCTGCTGCAATGTCTCTTTAAATTCCTTCTCTAGGAATCCATTGTCATGTATTTAAAGCCACACTACAATTAAAATGATAAAATCCATTGCCTAGCAATAATTAAAACAGAAAAATAGCTTTTGCTATAATAATCACCTCCTCCCCAGTGCTGTCCCAGCAGACTTATCTCTATAAGGTCGCCTCCAATACCACTCCTCTTCCTGGTTTGAATGATACCCAGCATCAGAAGAGCAGGAAAAGGACACATTGAAAATAGTAGGTATCGCATATTTATATAATATAATTCATATTTACCTGACTAAAAATAATAATACTTTACTTAATTATTATTTTAGTCTCAATAAGTAGGAAAACATAGATATGACATATAATAAATGATAATAATGATAAATTAATTTCAATTCCATTGAACAAGGAAAAGAATCTCATAACAATAATCTCATAACAATAAGAACCTGGAATTGCATAACAAAATGCACAGCAACATTTGGCTGCAAAATGTACAGTAAGCATACTTTAGATTTCTTCATTGCTCCCATATGTAGAACACCATCTAAACGCCTTAGCTTTTTCATCATGGCATTCTTGAACTGCACTAAGCTATTGTGCCACTTCAATGCCATCGAAAAGTATCATTGTTTTCTAGGAACATGATTGTGTTTTAAACACTGCAGGCTAAATGTGTGTGCCGCCTGATGCCATTGGGCATGATGATCACACATCTGCCTTCCACTGTATAATACCCAATGCCCTGCAGTGTACTGCTCTCAGCTCAGCCACACTCCTAGCTGCTCCCTAACTCAATCCCATATTTGCCTGGATGCCAAGGACTCTACAGTCATGCTTCAGTCAAACTCAGAATTCTAGTAAAAAAATCAAAAGCTCACCCTGAAAGTCAGCGAAGTGGATGTTTTGACAGTAGTGCATTTCCTGGATAGCGTTAGCAGACCACTGGTGATCTTTACCTGTAACTGAGGCCCAAAGCTCACTTCGTATCATAAGTGTGAGCTAATAATGAGGACACAACAACTTATGAATAGCATGAGAATCATCCAGATTCAGGCAGTAGTTTCTTGTAAAACATGACATACATGTTTGTTTACTTGGAGTAATTAAAAGCAATTTACAGAAAACATGTAAACATTTGAGGAATGTTAATTATTTTTTCAAGATGGCCAAGATTGGTAACTGCACCAAAATAAATAGTAGTACCATGAAAATGAACACAGATCCAATATAATACTTGTGTGTGAATCTTAATACTCTACCCTCAAACCCCCCCCCCCCAAAAAAAACCTGTAAAATGATCAATAAACAAACAGAACAAGTATCACTATAAACAAATAAATACACAAATAACAAACAGCAAACATTCCAGTTATAAGTCCACTGTTTAAAAAAAAAAACATGTATTCCACTATGTTATAATAATTCAATATCTGTGCAATTGATCTTAGTTTATTATTGTAAAGTGGTGGAATACACAGTTTTTATATATATTGGAATTATAACTGGAATGTTTGTTATTTTTATTTTTTTAATATTTGAGTTGTCGTATACTTTTCAACAGCCGTGAACCATTTAAGATTATTGAGCACATGAAGAGGGTGTTTTTTGGGGGGGGGGGTTTGAGGATATAGTATTTAGATTCACAGCGCTGTACTAATACATTACATTTGTATGATAATAGAGATAATCATTCTTAGTGCTGGCTGCTTAGTTTTCACATTCACATTTGGGCACAAAAGGCTTTTTCATGTTATTTTTAAATGGACACAGATTTTGAATGTAAGCAAGTATATTTACACTTAGCATTACTAAATAGGAAACCACTGGAAGTGGAAGGCGCCATTTTCAATGCAATGGGGTTGATTTACTAAAGACAAATAGGCTGTTCACTGTGCAAGGGTATTTTCCCTTAGCTTAGTGAATGTGATCAATGCTCACTTTTGTAAAGAATTTTCCAATCATGTGCAAGGAAAATAAAAAATTGTGATTGCACATGATTGGATGATGGAGGTCAGCTGAGCTTCGCCTCATTCACTAAGCTCAGGGAAAATTCCCTTGCAAAATAAAAATAGAGAGAGAGAAAGAGAGATAGAGAATAAAATGAAATGTGCATACTTGCTTTAAAACCTTGTACACCCTAAAATAGTTTATGTCATTTACTAACAGTCAAGCATACATTATTTTGTAGTCATAATTCCTTTGATTTAATTTGGTTACTAGATATCCCATAATTATATTATATATGTACTATATTTCACTAATGTTACATTATTTAATTAAGGGCACTAATATGAATAATCTGTTTTTAAAGCTGAAACAGAATAGACAGATTTTCTATGGCTACAGTTAGAGCTGAGGGTTCTTCTGTACTGTGTCCCATTTTTCTCCAGCATCGAAAGGTTTGAAAAGGAAAACTGTGAAGTCAAAGTTGAAAAAGGTAACAACCAGCTGAAAGAAACTAAACAGTCAATCACAAGGCCTTTCACATGGGGGCCAGGGGAGCATGCATAGATTTGTGCATGTTTCAACTTTCAGATACACGTATGTAACCCTGTACAGAATACAGGTTTACTTTAAAAGAGACCTATTGCCAAACCTTTCTTGGCCATAGTTCTCTTTAGGGTCACAGGAATACATTTACTAATGTCCTCCTGTGGCCCAAAACTCAGCATTTAGCAGGTTATTGCCAACAGCGCAGCACAATATTGCCAGGATCCACCCTGCTGCCCGATTGACAGCTGTCTCTACCTCTCTAAAGCCGTGCCCGCCCCCTTCCCTTCTGTCCCTCCAGATAGCGCAGGAGGAATAGAGAGAGGGAAGATCATGATCGCTCAGCTCTCGATGAATAGAACTGACATGTGACAGCTGCAGTGTCAGACGCTGGCTCTAACTATGGGGATGAGTGCATTTCAATCATCCTATAGTTCCCCTTTAAAGTTATAGATTACATCAAGTTTGGGGTGGCATAAAGTATAAGGAAAATAATGGTGACAAATGAGAAGGACTATCTATGTTTGGTCCTCTGTATGGTTTGTTCCAGTTTGGTCCTTCCCTTCCTTAAGATTCACTGTCATTGGCACAGGAAGTCACAATGGATTAACATAGCACAATAAAAGCAATAACAGTTCAATAAAGGTTCTAACATTTACCCACTCTGCCCAGGACATAGACAGGATGGTTGGCATTACACTGTATATACTACCAGTGCAACCGTGTACAATATATGTTTCTAAAAACCTCCTATAATACCATGCACATTAGAAATAAAGCTCTGTGTCAGTACTGCAAGCCAAACAGATTGCACTTTATAGTAATATTATCACAACAAGACGCTCATGTGAGCACACCACTAATCCACATACTGATACTGTGCTGTACATTACATACTCTAAACTGCTTTATACTGTAAGCCATGCTGTACATGATATAATCCTCTGCTCCACTCTGTATGTTGTGCTGTTCATCACTGCATTCTGTACTGTATGTTACATACTGTGGACTACTCCACTCTGTTTGCTGTGCTTTATATTACACACCTCACATTATTAATCAGCTTACCACTGTCGTATCTATAGAATTATTCTTGTGGTTTGGGGTAAAGAGAGGCCAGGTGAAGAGAAAAAGAAGTGTTACATGTAAAATATTCTCAGATTTCAAGATAGCTCTGTAAAGCTTTTGTAGTTATGAAGGTATTTTGCTTTATCAAACTTTTTTTTTTAAAGAATTCAAGTAGAACTATGAGGATGAGTGTTTTTCACTCATCCTCACAGTTCGAGCCAACGTGTGACAATGAAACTGTCACATGTCGGCTCAATAGATCGGGAAGTGAGCGAACACATACCGTCGCTCGCTCACTTCGCGATCATGTCCCTGCAGAAAGCCATGACTGTCAGTCACCGCTCCCCACATGGATTCTCCCCTCCCTGCTCCGATCCTCCAGCGCTGACTGGCTCTGCCACTAGATAGGCAGAGTCAGCTGTCACTCACGCAGCTGGGTGGATCTCGACAGTAATGTAAGGACCCGTCCTGGCTACGGCGGTCTCAGTATCCTGCGAGCTATAGCACGTGATATACTGAGCTTGGGGTCACTGGAGGACGCTAGTGTATGTCCTCCCGTGACCCTTAAGAGAACTATGGGGAAAAACACTTACCCCATAGTTCTCTTTTAACTATACAAATGTATCCAAAAAATAACTGTTAAAATGATTTGAGCCATACAAATAAACTATACATTAGGTAACTACTTCAGCAGGATATAGGAACAAACTCCCAAGGGTACCAGCTACACAGCATTGTTATTAGATTGCTCAATATAACATTATGATAGGTTTTACTTTGAGAGTGAAAAGTGATCCCTATATAATAGTGTGACCTTGAAGTTGAAAGGTACATCGGCTAAACAGATCTACTGCTTTTTTTTTTGTCTTCAAAATAATATGAACACTAACCATCAAGGTTTGTTTATTGCAAATACAACCACACCTCTCATCTTCTGTGAATGTGAATCTAACACAAACCACAATAATAATTGTAATTACTGTATTTAATTATGTATCAAAAGGTTTTGTAACCCTCTAGTCTAGCCAGTCACACATATAATCATTCAAAGCATTCATGAGTGAACAGTGAATGCACTGAAATGACTGGTGCAGTTTTTCACAGGTTACAGCTTAGAAAAATGGAGTGAGTTCAGGTACAATGGATTTCATGGAAAGTTCAGAACCGATCTGATTTTTCAGCTTTCATCAGTTTTCACTCATATTTGCTGAGTGCAGGAACTGAAGATCTAAAACTACAATTACATATTTATACTATTAAGAGGTTTAGTGGTGAGTGATTGGGTAACTCAGGTATGTGCAAGTACACAGTGATTATTTGTGGTTGCAGTCTTTGAAGTCAGTAACACTGACTAGAGAAGGGTTAGAACTTCCGTCAGTTTTTTACATTTATTTCTCTATTATATAGATCCCTGTGGCTACATTCTGCTAAAAAGGCTTTTGTATACTTTCCTTGTGTTCTTTGGAGATTTCCTATCACATCCTGTCTGTCTGACTTCCTGTCAATGGGTCAAGAAAGGAGTGGATGGCAATACAAACCCGGGGGAAGGTTCTAAGGCTTTTTCCAGTTTATCCAAAATAAACAATTTTAGCTGGACTCTAAATGGAGTGAACTGCCTGTTTTTTACATTGGTACTTTTTAATGCTAAGTATCATGTCACAATCAATATAATAATGTATTGCATGTGACTGAAAGCATGGACACATTTGTTATTGTGGTCTCTCTTCCAGTGCTTTTCTAAAGCAGTAAACATGAGTAAACCAAGCCGCTTGATTGCGTTATTGCTTTTGGGTGAGAGGTTAACTGATGGCTAATAAGTGTTTGGTGATCTAAACCCTTAAAATTAAGGTATGGACATGCCCATTCAGACACATGGAAAGAGAATGCAAGCATTGGAAGTAAAATCCATGCATGTGGAGGATACAGAATCACACAGTATATTCTTCATGGTGCCACATCAATATTTTTTAATTATCAGAAAGGAATTGATTCAGTAAAGAAGTAGAGTATGCCCATAAAGCAATGCAAAAGTCTGATGTACAAAATTTAGCTGTGCCCAGTTCAAATGTCCAAACACATGCAAGCAAAGGCCTGTGTTTTTATTGCCCTTCACAGGATTGGGTATTTAAAGTGAAACCACCTTCACCTTTTCAATTAGGTAATTGAACATTCACATTGCACATGGCAGAAAACCTTAAAATTAAAAAAAAAAACAGTACAGTAACTGCAACTTTAGGACATCATCCTTATTGTCTCTCAGAACTGTCTTTTCAACTTGTCACAAGACAAAATCAGGAATCTGATAGGCCCTTTACAACAGTGTAAGTGAAGTGGTTGCAAGTGACAATGAGAAGTCACAAGTATAAACATGTATATAAAGGTGGTACTCATAAATTAATTTTATTTCATTGAAATTGATACAGAAAACAATTAATCAGCAAGGGGCCTTTAGATTTATGATAAAGATCAGTGTTATTCAATATTACAAAAAGAAAAAAACAGTATTTTGGCCCTAACCAAGACATTTCTCAGCATATGGCAATCATGATATCATCAATATGTATTACCATAAGCAAGAAAGCAAAATTGGTCGTTTTAACCTACCATTCTGAAACAAGAATTTATGTATTGCAAAGCAATAGCTAGTAGGTGTTGGTTTTAAATGTCACAAGAGGGTAACACATTTTCATTCAAGATAACATGTTCTTAACCTTAAAATGAAGAAATACAAAGGACCAAAGCCTTCCAAAGCATACAAAGTATCTTGTACACTAAAAGCTTACTGTACCAAATCATGTGAACTTACTAACTGCTACAAAATATACAAGGGTCCATAAAACATAAGTATTGTTTGGCAATTAGTTAATAAAACATTATCAATAATAATAATGATAAATCAATGGCAATTCATGTAGACAACATTTTGCCACATTATAGACCATAAGAGCCGAATTAAATTGTATTGTGAATATGTGTAAATATAGAAAATTGATTGAGAAGCTAGACTTTAATACCCACCTTCGCCTGCACCACGCATTACATATTCAGACACCAACATCCCATAGATCATTTCAAAATAATATAAAAACCTCAGCGCTCTCCCACCCATGACTCCAAGCACATTAGTGCTTCTAGATTCCAGGGGGAAAAAATACTGACTAGTTACATCCATATGAAAGAAAACATATGTGACCAAGATTGGGGCTGATATTAATACCTAATGTTACTCTGAAGAAGTGGATTATGATCCAATAAAATGTTAGGGATTTGGAATCTGAAACCCTTTGATACATCCTGTTTTGATATGTTGTGGTATTATTTGATCTGATACCCTATGATATATTTTATTCATTTTGTATTGTTGTACTAACAAAAAATATGTATTATAGCAGATATCCTATGCCCGTCACAATATATATGGCTGTCTTAATATTTGAATGATAGCTAAATAAATAGATGTATTTTTTTAAAGCAAAATAAATACACACACCCTAAGACACTGTGATAGTCCCAACTTGTTATTTTAACTATAAAAATGTATTAAAGCGACATTAAAGGCTATCCCTCCCCCCCCAATTCTGCTGTAGGGACTTACCTTAAGTGATGCCTCTTGATCCGATCATCTTCTTCTTTCCCGTAGTTTCCAGCAGTCCATCCAGCGCTGGTGCCGGATTCTGATCCAGTGCTGACTACTGTGTGAAGTTTGTGTGGGTGCACACTGCCGGGCTGCCTACATTGATTTACCCTATATCTCTCCTCTTCTCCCTGCCGAAGATCTGTACAGCGCATACGCCCACCCCATGATCCTTCGCGGCTGCCCAAGAATCTTCAGATCTTCAGACGGGAGTACACGGCGAAGACACGTTATTACCTTATTTGGTAACTTTTTTTTACGTTTTTGCATATATCTATGGCTTGCTAGCAGTAGATATATGCAAAAAAAAATGGTTTAAATGTTTAAATGTCCTTTAAGCGTCTGATGGTAGCATACTTCTCAAATTAGTGTCAAATCATGCAATACCCCCTAATGAAAACTAAAAATTTAGGATTTGTTCTTTTTTGTCAGTTTCTGTGCCCTTAGTAATGCACCTTCAGGAATGCATACAAACAACACAAACACAATTTCTCATCGACAACTGGTTTGGTAAAATGTTTGTGTCTAAGTGACGAGCATTGGAAGTGCTTAAAAAAGTTCTAAACTTCAGTTTGACTGTAGTAGCATATATTAAAGAGTTCCAAAGCATACATTTAAATGCTTGATGATGCACATTTTTATGTCTGACGTCTATACTGAAGTATCTTTGTAAACAATGTTTGCATTATCACCTTAAAACACTTGTCACCTGTCACAGACCTAGGAATTTCATATTGAGCTTATGTTGACAAAAAGCACAGATTGTCTTAAAAGCATATTCCACTTTTTGCAAATAATTGATAAATGCACCCATATTGCAAAAATAAAAAACAAAATTGTATTTTTTCTTTTGCATTGGAGCTTACAAAGCAGTGCAAATGTGATCAGTGGATTGTGGGTACAATACGCAGGTCCCTGCAGAGTGTTCCTTTGGTCCCAGGTCCGCATTAATGTACGAATTTTCGGTTATGAAGCTGGAGGAAGTTATCAATGGACTAAAACTATGGTGATGTCAGCATACTTGTGCTCCATTGAGATCGCTGAGTCCCTGTGTGGCATATGGGACTTGTATTTTTTTTATTCCTGTAAATGAATGAAGCAGCAAATGCAAACAGAAGCCTGCGGGAAGAAGAACCCCGCAATTCAAGTTTGGGGGCATTTTAAGGAGGGGGACTGTGGAATGGCAGCATGTTACATCCTATACATGGATTTAGGATGGAACTTGGTATAAACAGCGGAATTAGCCTTTCATTAATGTTAAACAAATTAGTACATGCAAATATATAGGCAGCTAATTTTATATGCTAGTCTCAACTTTTCCATTAAAAGTTAGACCCACTCCTTCCCAACTCCTAAACCTCTGTTCTTGTCAAGAGGACATCCATCTCATAAAAATACCAACAGAGAGGCTCTAAAGGCTGTTGAGAGTGGGCTCAAACTCTACTTTCCGCTGGAAAGATCCCTTTGTTCCCATGTTGTTTTAGATTTTGATTGTACTGCCTTTTATAAAAACTAACAACCTAGACAAACACTGTACAACATCAGATTAAGATATACATAAAATTCACACACTGTATATAAAAGAAGAATCTTTCAAATGCACATTTTATAACTGACAAGTTTTCAAACTTGACAGGTAGTGATGAATGAATCTTAAAAAAATGCCAACAATCAGAAAGAAAAGCATAAATAACACACAAGTGACATTCGGGTCATGTACCAAGAATAGACTTGTCAGACAACAAGTTGCTTATGAATATATATAAATATTTCTAACACTGAAAACAAAGGAGTTCTTTATCACGCAACAAAGAGCGTATTGAGACGTCTCAGATACCATAGAAGCACTGTGCAAAACGTCAACATTTTTCACCGGTTTAATTGACTAAACAGAATACATGCATGCATTTTATAATAAGAGGTGTTTGCAATATTGTTCATCCAGGCGGGTGATGCGCCTGGAACAATGTACCGCTTGAGTGGCATCTCTCCCTCTCTTCAGTGCCCGAAAGCTCGGCATTATGTGCAAGGGAGGGCATGGTGCAAGGTGAGATCTTTATACTTTGCAACCGCCCTCTGCTTTTTAATGATAGTTTATAGAAATGTGCAATTCGTTTTGGTCCGAATTAACATTCGTACGAATTTCTGCAAATTCCGACACTCGGATGCATCCGAATTTTCGAATGACAGAAATAACGAATCCGAATGTTTGATAACGAAATTCAGATACATATTAATGTCATTCGGAACAAAACAGAGAAGCACTATGTATGTGTCATTTACAGCTCTTCACTTCTCTGCACTTTGCTGTCATTCTGGACGTATCTCGAATGTTAACAAAGTATCAGAATTATATTATAGAACATATTCAAATAAAGAAGCTGAGATCTGTGTGTTACTCTGTAACAGTTCTCAGTTTCTTTGCTACATCGGACTGTATCCCGAATGTAACAAAGAAGCTGACAGCTGTCACAGAATGCAGAAAAGTTTTTAACTATTAAAACAAACAATAAAAAAAACAGCATGGGGTTCCCCTACCCTATTTATACCAGACCCTTTAGGGAGTCCCTGGAAAAACACATTGTCCACATGCCAATCGGGGTCCCCCCCGGGCCACTGGGGTCCCCTCTAACATTTCTACCAGACCTAAAGGGTCTGGTATATTAGCGGAGGAGAACACCATGCAGTTTTTTTTTATTGTTTCTCTGGAGTGTCAAAAGTTAGAAAGAAACAAGTTAAACATTTAACAAATTTTCGTTCGTAATTCTCATTTAACTCATACGAAATTAATGAGAATATAGATTCATCCGAATGCCGAAACAAATTGACTTTTTAGACCTGAATCCTGGAGTGTCAAAAGTTAGAAAGAAACAAGTTAAACATTTAACAAATTTTCATTCGTAATTCTCATTTAACTCATACGAAATTAATGAGAATTTGGATTCATCCGAATGCCGAAACAAATTGACTTTCAGACCTGAATCCTAAAAAATGAAATAAGGAAACATCCGAAGCAAAACAAAACACATTTTCTGCAAGCGCACATGTCTAATAGTTTATACACCAAGTGTGGTGTAAAAATTATCATTTTGCCTAGAATGTGGCTTTAACCCCTTCAATACCAGCATGTTAAACCCCCTTCATTACCAGGTTGTCTTTCAGTTTTGAGTGCTATGAAACATTCACTTAGAATTATACTCAGTCAGGCAACACTCTACACAAATTAATTTTATATCATTTTTTTGAGCCAGATAGAGCTCTACTGGTGGTATTTAATAACTTTGTTTTAAATGGTGTACTATATAAAGGAAAAAAGGCCAAACATTTGAAGTCAAAACCTGTTTCCCTCACCCTTTGTTATAAATCACAGTACAAAAACCCCAGAAATGATCCCTTATGATCTAATTTTTTGCCAGATTTTTTTGCAAATGAAGAAACCTTCTAGTATTGAGGGGTTAAAAATATGAGGCTTAATGATAGTGCACAAGATACCTTCAATGTACAGGACATACACAGAGGGAGGCAAAGGTGAAGGGGTTAATGTACAGATATGGAGGACAAGGGTTAAAAGGATTAATAGACAGCTGAGATAGAATGGAGCTTGCATATACTGTAGAGAGGAGGTGAAAGGGTTCAAATAAACTTATGTTTACTACTTCTTGCTACTGCAGCTATTTACTATATACTAGGAACTAAAGAATAAATGATTAATTCATTAGCTCCGTTACTCTATTTTTACAGTATTTTTTTTTTTTTAATACAGTGCACCAAAACACAAAGATGATCCACATCTCTGCATTTTTACATAGTTAGTCAGGTGGAAAAAAGATACACGTATATCAAGTCCAACCAATAAAGATAAAACAAATAGAAAAACCTCCATAAACAGAACTGTATGCCAACAGTTACTGACATTTGACCTAGCAATATAGTGCATGCCTTTAAGATGAATAGCACCACAGTTAGTTTTGTGCATCATTGTTTAAAACTTGTATTTCTGAAATGCAGAGATTTAAATAGAGCCTTAAAGTATGTCTGCCTTATTTCGAAGAGTTCAACAACAGTGTTTCTCAACTCTGTTAAAAGAGAACTATGGCCCAACCTTTTTTTGCCATTGCTCTCTTTAGGGTCACAAGAGAACATATACTAATGCCCTCCTGTGACACAGAACTAAGCAAATAGCAAATTGCCCGTTAAATGCTTACAGCACACAGCCACGCTGCTCCCGGGACGGATCCCAACAATATTGCCAGGTTCTGATTGACAGCCAGCTCTGCCTCTCTAGAGCCAGAGCCAACTGTGCCTGCCCTTTTCCCCATCTGTACCTCCAGTCAGCGCTGGATGAAAAGGGGGGAGAGGAATCCCTGTCATGAGCAGTGACTGACAATCACCGCTCTCAGCATTGAGATGATCGGGAACTGAGCGATGGGCGGTACAGTGGCTTACAAAAGTATTCACACCCATTGCCAATATTTCCTATTTTGTTGCATTACCACGTGGAATTAAAATGGATCTTTTGGGGGTTTTTATCAATTGATTTACACAACATGGCTACCACCTTTGAAGATGCAAAATATTTTTTATTGTGATACAAACAAGAAATAAGACTGGGCTTTGACAAGGCCATTCTAAGACAAATGTTTCCCCTTAAACCACTCAAGTGTTGCTTTAGCAGTATGCTTAGGCGCATTGTCCTGCTGGAAGGTGAACCTCTGTACCAATTTCAATCTCTAACAGACTGAAACAGGTTTCCCTCACGAATTTCCCTGTATTTAGCACCATCCATCATTCCTTCAATTCCAACCAATTTGCCAGTCCCTGCCAATAAAACACATCCCCACAGCATGATGCTGCCAACACCATGCTTCACTGTGGGGATTGTGTTCTCGGGTGATGAGAGATCTTGGGTTTGCACCAGACAAAGTGTTTTCCTTGAAGGCCAAAAAAAGCTAAATTTTTGTTTCATCTGACCAGAGTACCTTCTCCCATATGTTTGGTGAAGCTCCCACATGCCTTTCGGCCGACAGCGAAAATGTTTGCTTACTTTTCTGTAAGCAATGGCTTTTTTTCTAGCCACTCTTCTATGAAGGCCAGCTCTGTGGAGTGTACGGCTTAAAGTGGTCCTATGGACAGATACTTCAGTCTCCACTGTGGAGCTTTGCAGCTCCCTCTGGGTTATCGTTGGTCTCTTTGTTGCCTCTCTGATTACTGCCCTCCTTGCCTGGTCCATGAGTTCTGGTGGGGGCGGCCGTCTCTTGGCAGGTTTGTTGTGGTGCCATATTCTTTCCATTTTTTTATAATGGATTTAATGGTGCTCCGTGGGATTTTCAAAGTTTCAGATAATTTTTTATAACCCAACCCTGATCTGTACTTCTCCACATCATTGTCCCTGACCAGTTTGGAGAGCTCCTTGGTCTTCATGGAACTTTACCCATATATTCAAAACAACAACAAAGACACCTTTAGAAATGTTTAGTAATGACAATCTACACACACATACTTCATCTACACACACATAGATAATTGCAGGCTTTTTATTTTTTGCATACCTTATTTTTCTTTTCTTCCACAGCCTGTTGTACAAGGAAGGGGAGGGCTTGGCAATGTAAACAATGCCATGAGATCACTGATAACCAATCACAGTGATCACACAGCGGGGAGCCAGTCCAATCGGCTTTATGTCTGAAGCTGATTTATTCTGCTATTTAATGACAGTGGTAGTAGCAACTTCTGCGTGCACCGGGCGTGCACACACAGGCGGGAACAGGAGGACCCCCCCAGAACAAGAGGGCTGGTCCACAGGTGGTAAGGCATCCACACATACAAAAACTATTGTTATGAACACAGTTTCCCAGGGGGGTCACTAAACTGTTTTAAGCTCACTATAAAATTACAGGGATTCAAATTCCACCAAAGATTCATAGATATCCTGAAATCCTATGGTCAGAATGGCGAGTGAGGGAAATACTATGGTCAGTTGACCATACTGCAAAAGTAACAAAATTATGAAAATGTGAACCATGTACATTACCAAACAAGACATGTATTTACATTATTTTCTTTACTGAAGAAAAAAATATCCAAAGCAAATGACAAAATAACTTCCCCCCAATCCCCCAAAACACAATAAGAACACACAGCTGTTCACCAGTCAGGTAAAGTAGCATTAGGTTAAAGGGAACCTGAGAGAATATGGAGGCTGTTATTGCTGACCTCTCCTTCTTCATATTACTAGTACTGTATGTTATAAAAGGTCTATATGACACATTACTGACCCATAAAAACAAATAGGATCAAATTACTGTAAATCTCAATGTATGACTATTTAGGAGAAATAATACATTAGAACGGAAGCCAACATTTAATTTTTAGTTTTGGATAGGGTAAGGAAAAGTTATAACCTTTTCCAGCATTTCTTTGGGGCCATATGTGTCCCACTGGTGATATCTCACTTCACTTCCTATCTGATAGCCAAAAAAGGAAGTGAGAGGATCCCCGGTGAGGTTCAGTTGCATTTTAAGTTGCATTTTAAGGTGCACTTCAATATTTACCTTCAGCCCCGTTTCTGAGATCTTCATTTCACAGTGCTGTACAGCCTTTGCTGGGTGCATATGGCCCCTGCACCTACTGCTCATGCATGCTACAGCCTTGCACCTTCTTCTTCTAGGGATTAGAGAGAAGCAGGCACCTGTCCCAGCAATGCCTTCTTTTTTTCCCAAAGGCTGTGCGGTGCTGGGCAGGTCCATACATTGAAGATCTCCAGGAAGGTGGCCAAAGGTAAGTATTTAGCTGTAGGTTAGGTGGGAGAAGGAAAGCTTTAAAGGACAACTTTAATCTAATAGTGTATTTGTCCTTTAATGACTGGTTGCATTGTAAACAGGAATCTCATTTAACTTATGAATAAGTAGGAAGATCAAATATGCTAAAAAAAATTGATGCTACATAAACACTTTCCGCTTAATAATAGTAAGGATTGTTCTATAAACATAAAAATTAATTTGTTTTAATTGTATAATACATTGAACATATCTGCATTGAGTGTACATTGCTTACACTAGTAATTACAGCAGTTCCCGTGTGATGATATAAAGGCAACAAAGAACAATGTGAACAACATACAACAGACGTAAAGGATTTTTCTGAAGTACGTACCTTTACGTGTTCCACCATTGCCAAAACATTCAACTCAGTGATTGAGAATGGTGAGCTTAAAGCTGCTAAAAATAAGTCCTTTTAATGGTGTCCTTTTGTCTTCCTGATGATAAAATAGTCTAGAAGGAATTATAAGCGGAGAAATCCAGAGGAACTGATAGAGGGAGTGGAAGGCTCGCAGATGGGGGACTCCCAGCACACCAAAACAATGAGAAGCTGAACTCCACACTACGTAGAACAATACAAAACGTGTTCTGTTACTATTTTGGGAGTTCCAGGCTGCGGCACAAATGTTTGTAATGTTTTCCTGTTTGGAGCAGGGCTAAGCCTTTCATCTGTTTAGTAAGAAGCAAGATTAAAGCCTAAATAAGAGCCCATTTCTGTTTCGTCGCTGTGAAGAGAATCAGGAGATATCCATGTACCTCCCATCCCAAAAAGTGTAACAAAAGACTCGTTACAAAGTCTGCAGTAAGATGTCCTGTGCTGCACTTGATGAGTTCAGTTCTGGAGAAAACAATCAGCAAAACTATACTGACAGCACAGAGACGAAGACTGAAATCTCGTCATCGCAGTTTTTTTTTTTTCTTTTGCTTCAGGGGATATTACACGGAAGACATTCAGCACAAAAGTCATATACAAAATGACTTCACTCCAAAGCAAACTAACCTATTTAAAGTTGTAAAGCTTCCAAGCAAACACTATGTGGGCTAAACGTGAAGTTTACATGATGACATGATTGTACATTATACAATTTAATTACAATGCTCAGAAATAATACACTGGGATTAAATATAGAAATAACATTTATGACAGCTTAAATTAATCTATTAAAATGTTACCTATCAAATATGACCCCCTTCATTAGGTGAAACAAACCTTTGGGCCCCATACACGTGTGAATTGGCGCAGTCTCACAAGTTGTGAGACTTATGCATACAGCTGCTATACAAGGCAATGATAGCTGACACCGCTTGCAGCTCTTTGCATGTAATTGGACATGCAGCGATTACCTGCGACGGTGCTCTGGACACAAAGGAATGGCAGACATATGTAGATGAGCTCCATAGAAGTCTAGGGGCTCTAATGTGCAAGTGCAGCCAACAGAGAGACAACTTTAACGCTGGGTGTAAACAAACGCAGGAGTCCCAGATGTCAGTAAGTATACATCTGCAGAGGGGGTGGGTGGCCAGGGTGGGCAGAAAGAATAAGTGTCATTTCTGTGAAAGTGCTATTATTCCTGCAGGTGATTTTGAATGGGCTGCCGGAGCACCTCGACTCACGAAAACCATACCTGCAGCAACGGAGCACATACTAATGAATGGTATGGTCATTGCAGTGTACTATAGTGCAGGTGCATTGGCAGCAAATGTATTGAGCATTGGGAGCTATTTTAAATGATTGATACTATAACACATACATTACTCTGTATTAACATGCCTTGCAGCAACAGAAGAATTATTGGATATTTAGAGAAGAACTCCAGGGAAAAAGTGTGTAACACTTGCAGGGGGGCTACCCCTGTATTACAAGGGTTAAGTTCTTGTTTGTGTCTAGGTAAAAAAAAAGTTAGACTCACCTGAACCACGGATCTGGCCGCAGTGACAGCCTGTCTCCTCCTTCGCTGCAGTGATGTTATGTTTCTCGTGATTCTCGCGTCCTATACACTGTTAGAACGTGAGTACTCGAGGATTCTTAGATCTCTGCAGCTAGGCAGAAGGGAACAGTCTTAGAGCAAGCCAGCTCTGAGGTTTGGGTGAGTATATCTTTTTTTGAGCCTGGACATAAACAAGCAATTAACCCTTGCAGTACGGGGTAGCCCAACTACAAGGGTTTAAACAAAATTCCACAAGAGTTCTGCTTTAAAATGAACATGTTTGCTGCTTTAGTAAAAAAAATGTCTCCTTTAGTAATTCAAATCTACTGCACATTAAAGAGACCCTGTCATCAAAACCAAAAAAAGGAACAGCCTCATGTATAAAGTGCTGGCACCTAAAGTTTCCTCCACAGACATTATGCACCATTTAAAACCCTCCTATCAAGACCAAATCCTGAACCCTGTGACAAGGAAAGCCCCAACATTTTCAGGTGCCACTGCAGTTGGCCGGTAAATCTCACTTTCACATGTTCCTATTAGCCAATCACTACAAAGGGCTTCCTGATTGGCCAATAGGACGCTCTGGATGGCAGAATAGCCTAGGATTCCATAAAGACAGAAGGGGTTTGAAAGACTTTTTCTTTGTTTTTTTGATGGTTCACCTGTGAGTGCTTACCTGACCAGCATGATCAAATGGCTGCACTGACCAGTGAGCGCTTGCCATTTGCGAGCATTATTAAAACTGGAAGTCTGTGAAGTGCAGTGTACGGTGTACAGACCACTACACTGGCTGGGGCAGGAACAGTGGGAAACACGGGGAATATGGGGAGGGTGCTGTGAGTATTTTCCTTTTGTCATGCCAATTTACCCTTTGACGTGTATTTCTACTTTTGAAGTCAAAATCCCCAATTTATGTTTGGTATGTGTTCCTATTCACACCCCACAACTAAAAATATTTTTTTTAATTATTTCTTACTTTTCTAGGGCAGGGTTATACAAATAACCCTATAAATAGCGTATATTGTTTAAAATAGCCTGCAATGAACAATACGGGAACACACTGTGGGAAATTTTTAACTCTATCAATACTCGTGTGTTTTCTTGACAAATAATCTGGCAAAAAAATTAGATCATTATGAGTTGTCTATTTTCATTTTGTCGGTGTTCACACTGTCCTTTTATTGTAACAGAAATTAAGGGAAACATGTATTTTTTTTCAAAACGTATTATATATATAGTAAGAGTTAAAAAAAAAAACAGTGGTTATAAAATACCAACAAAAGAAAGTTCTATATGTCTGAAAAAATGAAATAAAATTAATTTGGGTACAGTGTGGTGTGACCGAGTAATTGTCAGTCAATCTACCACAGCATTGAATGTTGAAAAATGGCCTGGTCATGAAGGGGTGTATACAGGCCGGCACTCAGGTGGTTAAGCATAGGATGGCTTTTTAATTAGCATATTCATTTTAACATATTTACAGACCTTAGATGGTAAGATTCACATTTATTTACACCACAACAAAAGGAACATAATGACTATATTGTTCTATTAAGGTTAAACTCACCTATTTGGGATATTTATGAGAAAATGTGATCACAGTACACACTGCTAAATGGTTTTCATTAAAATAAGATCAAAAAACTTTGAGAAATCATTTGAACAATGATGGTCCTGTTAACTGTATTTTTAGTAAATATAACAATAATAGTTTAAGTATTAGTTTGTTGTGAAATATGAATTTGATTGTTTAGCTGCAGTAGCCAACCCTAAAAACATATTTTACTATCAAAGTTCTTACAGATCATCCAATCTAAAGTTCACCATGACAGATCAGCAATCTAGAAAGACAAAAACAAAACATGCTGACTGTTTCGTACACAAGGTCCTTGCAGACATGCAGTCTGCCAACAATCTCCCTGTGTATGGACAGAAAATGTTTTGTGCAGACAACTGATACCTCTTCATGGGTTAAAATCAGAAGCAGAACTTGAATATGCAGTAAGAGAATGTACAGTATATATATATATATATATACAGTCCATATACGAGGGTCAATCAAAAAGTAATACCTCCATGTATGTAATTTGAGAGCTATTAGAGTGACTATGAATGTTCATAAACGATGTTATAGATCATCCTTATTATAGAGGTCCTTATCAAACTAATGTCTGCTTTTATTTTCAGATTGAGTGATTAGAACCATGGATCTGCAGCTAAAACAGTGAGCTGTAATTGAATTTCTGGTGATAGAGGGTTGCACACCTTTTCTTTGTGTTAAAATTGAAGGTAACCATTACACGTTTTCTTGCTTTAAAATGTAAAAGGTGGCCCATGAAGACCAGTTTCCTGGATGAATGCATACAAAATCAATGATAACCAGCCAGTTCCCAGCTGGAGTGTGAACTCCAACTCTCCTCTACTCCTTTTTTTAGGGGTTTGCCTAATAAAAATTAAAAAAAAAAACAGGAGGAAAGAAGGTCTCAGGAAACACTCATGTGTAAGCCCCAATTTTGTATGGAAGGGGTTATGTTATCTTGCTATCTTCTGTAAAAGACTGCAGGCCATCTTGCAGTCATATTTTAAGTGGTGAAAAAAAATGCAACATGAGATAAGAAAGTGGTTTGTGTATCCTATAAGCCCTTAGAAGGGTTTAGCTGGAACTTTTCAAGGTGAATGTAAGTGAAAAACGTCCCTAGGGCAGATCCAGAATATACTGGAGGGATAAGAATTTCCAGTTGGCCTGGGAGTGTACAGTAATCATCCAAGAAAAGCCAGAGAGAAGTCAGGGCTGGCCAGCTCAGCCTAGTGAACCCATGACCCCACTAGGACAAGAACACTGAAAATGAGGATCAATTACATGTCAACATTGTTACTGAATTGTAACTGCACTGAAGATGCTTCTTTTCAGATGAAATTGTAAAGTAGCCACTTTGCATGGTATAAGGCACTTAACATTCTTCAGTATCAGGATATACACTGTTCTACATTTCAAATATTCTTTAAGCAAGACATATTAGCAAGTCTATTATAGTTACACACAAATGACACACTTTTTGGGTGAATGAAAAGGATTGCTCAGTAAAGAAAGACAGACTGTACACTGTAGCATACTTGGCTCATTGGCATGTTATAGTGGTGAAATAAGGTCCATTCTAGACATACAAAGATGACAAGCTGGGTAAATCGAATGTAATTGATAAACTGAGACCTTTCCAAGAGAGAAAAGATAACCATTGTAACATTTTTTTTTTATTCGGTCAGAATAAAGGTTAATCCATTTATGAGTCCATTTTGCGAGCTTATCTACCTATAATTTACTCATAAACTGAATGGGGAATATTGATAAATTCTGTACAAAGCTAGGCAGCACTAAACAGAAGCAGCGGGGAAAATATATAATACTTAAAGTGATATTAAAGTCAAAAAGGTTTTAAGCTATTTCAAATGCTGATGAAATCACTGACAATGAATGCTGCTCCTTGATGTTTAAAAGTTTTAGTTTCCTGCAGAATCAGTTGTTCCCCTGAGCACTGGTCCTGACTTCCTGTTTTAGGGTGACTTCTTTCTCAAGCAGAGTGCTATACAGTCACCCTTGTACCCTTGTGTGTGTTAGTAAGTTGTGTGTGTCTCCACAAACACACAGAAACAAACTCCCCTCCCCTCCTTCCCCAAGTTAGTAGATGAACAGTTGCTGGAGTCTGCTCTGTCCTTTGTGACCTTGTGCTGGACAGGAAGTTGAGGGAAGCTGGTAAAAATGTGAAGCAATACTTTGCTGGTCTGTGCATTTGTTTGATCTGGATTTAATATTGAAAACATTTTTGAGAGTTCAATACTACTTAAGCTATGCATGGCTTGAATTTTGAACGACTTCTGGGAATTGGACACAATTTGAGTCGTGGGCGGCCCTGTCAGCACCACCGGCTTGTTAAACTTTGATAAAAAGATTAAAGGATATGGGTGAAAAATTGTCAGCTAGTGAAGCACCGATACCAGTTTTTCCCATTAGTACCAATATTTTTTTTTGGTACTCACCGGCACTGAATACCAATACCTGAAGTCCCATTAAGGAAGCCGGGAAGCGGGAATGTATTGATTCACTGCCCGGCTTCCTGATTAGCCGGCAAGTCGACCCCATGCTCTCTCATCACCAGGTGACGAGAAAGCATGGAGCCAACTTTCTGGCCAATCAGGAAGCTGTGGGGCGTTTAATGTCTCACCGCCCACCTTCCTGTTTGGCAAGCTGCCTGACCAGGAAAGAAGAAGAACTAGAAAAAAATGGTACATGCATGAATCTATAACCAGCCTTTATAGCAGGGCGCACATTGGGAAGGCTTACAACAATACAAAATACAAAATTGTTTTGTATTGCCTGACCAGGAAGCCAGGTGACGAGGAAACATGGAGTCGGTTTTCTGGCCAATCAGGAAGCCGGGGGGAAGGAGATGACTCGCCGCCAGGCTTCCTCATTGGCAAGCTCCCCGACCATTCAGGAAGCCAGGCGGCGATTCATTACACACCAACCGGCTTCCTGATTGGCCTGGGAAGCCAGCTCCATGTTCCCTGGTGACAAAAAGTTCTGGTATAGGGATAAGTATAGGGAGCATTTGGGCGAGTACAAGTACTCGCCCAAATACTCTGTATCGGCACCGATACTAGTATTAGTATCAGTGCATCCCTATTGTCAGCCAAACATTGGCTGCAGTCATCACTTGGGTACGCAGATGGCAGGAGAGATTCCCTCATCCATGCTGGGCTAAACAAATGGAACCTAAGTTCCCTTTTACACAAGCATTCCAATCAGGTCCGCCTGTCACTTTTGCAGGCGGATCTGATCGGGAGCCCTATGTAACTCTATGGGCAGCTGGATGTAAATGGATGTGTGTTGGTTTACATCCGATTACCCCTGACACTGTCTGGCAAAAATAAACAGAACAGAGTATCGTTTTTCTGACCTGACTATGATGGATCTGAGGTAATCAGTTGTAAATGGACACATCTCCGCTTAGATCCGACTCCCCATAGACCTAACATGGGTCTGGTAGGTTCAGTTTTTTCCTCCAACTTTTGATGTAGGAAAAAACTGAATGGACACAGTGTCACAAAAGTGACATCGGTTCCGTACTGCTCTGATCAGCATGAGGTCTGTGGGCAGATCCCCTGCTGTGTGGAACGGAAAGAGCAGGTGTGAAAGGGGCCTAACTAACTGTGTATGGCTAGCTTTGGAGAGACTTTATTCATAAATCTCAGCCCTTATCTACTCTAAAATACCAGCATGACAGTATAAGCCTGTCAATTAGGGGGAGAGGTTTTGTTTTTTATTTTGTAGAATCGGTTGTGAATGGCACTTTCAGTATGTACAGTTTCTTTCTGGACTAATACCAAAACTAAGTCAAAAATGTTTTTTTTTTTATACCAAAATATACAATTAAATCAATCCGGTAACATGGTTGACTTAGTGGAGAATAGTTATTGTACAAACAGCTTTCTATTAACATCCTACGCTCATCTAGAATTACAGTCTGGCTCCACATTCTATTGGTGATGACTTCACAGTGTCTGGGAAATAAATCTGTAAGTGAAATTTAAAACTTGTAATATGTCTAAAATCCCCTGAAGTATAGCACTGTGTATGCAAACATAGACACACTCTAGAACTGGATTTGAAAGTAAAGCAACAAAAAAAAAACAAACTACTGAGCACATGATAAAACAAAGTATATGCAGATCGAATGCTAGCTCCAAACAATACAACCTTTGCCAGCAACAAAACTGGGCCAAGGTTTATTTGCTGAAACTGAGCCTCCACTGTGGGGGGGGAGGGGGGGGGGGGCAATATGTGGTCAGTGAGAGTAAAAAATGTCCTGGAGACAGTGGGAATAAAAAATCTCTCAGTGGTCATGAGAGTAAAAAAACACAATGGTTGGTAACCGATGGGAATAAAATAGTGACCTAGCATCTAGGGCAGGGGTGGCAAACTCAAATTCATCGGGGGCCGCATCAGCAGTATGGTTACCCTCAAAGGGCCGATTGTATAGGACTATGCATCGACTCACATGTGCCCTCTGGATGATGACTATACATCCTTATCACACGTTTATATTCCACGCCTGGTGCTGCTGCACATTCCTACACAGCATACACCTTCCACCAACCATCACTGCAACTTCCAGCACCATGCACTCCGCTTCCCCCGCAACTGCCCCACACATACACGCAGCCACTTACCCAGCCGAATCCCCTGCCGGACCCCGGGTCACTCCCTCTCCATCCCCTGCTGCCTCTCCGCCCGAAGCGCTGCCCGACCCCCGGCCCACAATCTGCGCATGCGCGGTAGATGAGGAGGTGGGGGAGAGAACACCATGGTCATATCACGCAGCTGCATCATTGGCGGGCACTGGGGGGTCTCACTGGTATGGAACGGAGCGCCATCTTGTGGCTGGCGTGGGTTTTTGCAGTGATGTATCACATAGGGCCATGAGACAGGGCGGAGGCGGAGACGGAGCAAAATGAGGTGGCTGCTGTGCGGTCCACATTACAAGGTCCGGTGGGCCGGATTCGTTCGCCTTGTGTTTGCCACCCCTGATCTAGGGTAAGTGGCAGGAATAGTTCCCCACTGGTGTCAGTGGAAAAAATTGTGCCCCATTGTTAGTGTCACTGGGAGGAATAGTGCCCCATCATTGGTGTTAGTGGGAGGAATAGTGACCCATCATTTGTGTCAGTGAAAGGAATAGTGACCCATCATTTGTGTCAGTGAAAGGAATAGTGCCCGATCACTGGTAACTTCCAGCACCATGCACTCCGCTTCCCCCGCAACTGCCCCACACATACACGCAGCCACTTACCCAGCCGAATCCCCTGCCGGACCCCGGGTCACTCCCTCTCCATCCCCTGCTGCCTCTCCGCCCGAAGCGCTGCCCGACCCCCGGCCCACAATCTGCGCATGCGCGGTAGATGAGGAGGTGGGGGAGAGAACACCATGGTCATATCACGCAGCTGCATCATTGGCGGGCACTGGGGGGTCTCACTGGTATGGAACGGAGCGCCATCTTGTGGCTGGCGTGGGTTTTTGCAGTGATGTATCACATAGGGCCATGAGACAGGGCGGAGGCGGAGACGGAGCAAAATGAGGTGGCTGCTGTGCGGTCCACATTACAAGGTCCGGTGGGCCGGATTCGTTCGCCTTGTGTTTGCCACCCCTGATCTAGGGTAAGTGGCAGGAATAGTTCCCCACTGGTGTCAGTGGAAAAAATTGTGCCCCATTGTTAGTGTCACTGGGAGGAATAGTGCCCCATCATTGGTGTTAGTGGGAGGAATAGTGACCCATCATTTGTGTCAGTGAAAGGAATAGTGACCCATCATTTGTGTCAGTGAAAGGAATAGTGACCCATCATTTGTGTCAGTGAAAGGAATAGTGCCCGATCACTGGTGCTACTGGGAGGAAGAGTGCCCAATCATTGTCGTCAGTGGGAGGAATATTGTCCGCCATTGGGGTCAGTGGAAGGAATTGTCCCCCAGTTAAATGCAATCCAAGCACCAAATCCAGCCCGACAGGCTGCAGACTGGGGATCACTGCTGTACAGGAAGAGGTCATGATTTTGCAGTTAAGGAAGAAGCAGCAATAACTCACTCATGTGATTGCTACAAATCCTATCCCTAACCTAGCGTACCCATATATTCTCCTATTTTTTCAGATTTGCCTGCCACCCTAAACTACCATTAGTCTATCCTAGCGCTGTCTTTCTGAAAGTCACAATTTACACCTCTACTGTACATGATAGCACTCGTGCCTAAAACTGGATGCTCTAACACTGAATACTGTCTTGTGAGGCGAAGGGTGAATTTTAGACATGAGCCTTATAGCTGAATGAACTAACACTTGATGGGGATTCGGTGGCAGATAGGGCTAGCTGGGGAGAGTGATGAATGTGTGATGTTCACTACTTTATTTTATTTTTTTCTCAGAATACGTAGTTGTTTTAAGAGCAGGATATCTAATGTGTCACATTCCTTCCAAGGGTACAATAGCATAGGAAAGGGTCAACTATAGGCATAAGTGTCTAGGTCTATGAACCAGTTAGAGGGACTCACAACAATGGCTTTCAGCCTAATAAAACATAATCCTGGAAAGCAGGAAAGTAGGTTTTTAAAACAAAGTCCAACAACTCAGCAGTGCAGTGTAACATGAGAAAGCCAGGGGGAATCAATGTCCAGCATAACAAATGTTAAAGTATTACTTCACATTCCATATTTATTTTTTGTAATGAGAATTTCACATAAACATCACGGAGTAATTTAGCGTGGTGTTACAACAGATGATTTTAGAATGAGCATTGACCACCTGATTCTCATTAGAAATGTGATGAAACTGATAATTGCAAGAAATAATTGGGTTGATTTGGGCAGGGCTGTATTTACAATTATACCGCTCTGGGCACATTTGAATGATGACATCTTTGTACAGAGACTCAATCCTTAAGCTGGCCATACACCTTACAATTATGTGCAGATTTTCTGTGGTCAGATGGAAAAGGTGCAACAGATTCCTCCATCTATACTTAACTGTGTGGATGGAGTAATCTCCACCTGGGCCAATCTGTTGCACTTTTTCCATCTGACCACAGAACATCTGCAGATAATTGTAAGGTGTATGGGCACCTTAAGTCACCATCCATAATTTTTATTACAAATGGAAAAAACAAAATATGCTCCAACCAACAGCTTGACCTCTGCTATGGGGTCTATTCACGAAGCTGCCGAGGGCAGCCGAGTGAATGACCGATCTGAAGTGAAGTGAGCCGAACACTGTTCGGCTATTCACTTCAGGCTGGTACGGCTAATTTCAGCCGTATTGAATAGCCCGTACAGCAGGCTCTTGGTTCGAATTAACCGATTGACTCCTGTAACCGAAGCTAGCCGAAGGATCAGCCGAAGCTACGGCTAGATCCTTCGGCAGCTTCGTGAATAAACCCCTATATGTGCAGAAGTATACAATACTGTACACTCTACCATTTAATGGATATCTAATTATATATACATACAAAACACATATGTGGACATCTGGCGCTAATTTTATGTATCACAACAGTTTTCATCCCTAATTAATAGGGCTGGTGTCCCAACTAATTAACTTTTTATATATCTAAGAAGAAATTGTGAATGAACACCACATAAGAGTAAAGATGGCCAAACACTATGCAAATTTTGAGGAATAGAGCCAGCAGCCAATGAGTTGCTGGCTCTGTTCATGTATGCTTAGAGTGGCTGGTTGCAGCCATCAGAAAACAATGCAGACAGCGGGAGATTCCTCGAACAACGTTCGTAAGCATTGATGGAGGAATCTGTAATTAAAGTTTATAGCCCTCACTTCCTGTGGTGTCATAGGACACAAAGTGAGGAAAAATCTCCCAACTGGAGACACAGAGGACAAAAATATCCTGTAAGAAGTTCTTCTACTTCTTCCTATTTCCTTATCTGGTGAACTCCAAATTCTATGTGGATGCCCCTCCCATTTTAAGCATTCAAGCTCATTTAGTCCTGTGTAATAAAATATAGAGAGGACCACATAGAATACCCTAATACACAATTTTCTCCCAGCTAGTTCCAGTATAGATGACATATCCCATAAAGCCACTCCTTTTCCATGGAATTAAGAAAGTGTTCCTCTGCATTACACTCTGTCACCCCCCAGACTAAGCGAGCATAAAATCATGAATATCCCCGATAAGTTGGGGCTGGCACACACATAGAATTTATTTATTGCTGACTGGAGTTCAACTTTATAAATGTTTTAAAGGATAAGTGAACTTTCAAATGAAGTGCACTTATCCGTATTGCCCCTCCACTGCTGAGCTAAATTGACCCAACCTCCCCACCTTAGATGCACGCTTAGCTTGCAATAGCACCCATAATTTCTGGGCCAGAGCACAGAAGCTTTTTGTGATGAATAAAAAGTGTACTTATGCTCTAAGGTAGAGCTCTAATTCCTAGTGTCTTTATGTAGTTCTGTACGTTTAATGCAAGTAATATTAAACATGGCATGTCCCCACTTTGTACAGCATTGCACCAGATGCTGGGGCAAAGGAAATAAGTTATACTACTAAAAAGTCTTGCTTGATATTTGTTTAAATATGCAGTAAGCGCTGTCAGTATCTGTGCTTCCTCTTTTCAAATTGACCTTATGATCACAAAGATTAATGATTACAAGCAATTATTAGCATGGGATATCAGACATTAAAAGTATTCCTTTGCAACCATTGCTCTTAGAAAGGAACAAAAACCCCATATTTAAAAGTGTATTGCTAAGGTGTATGTACTGGAATTTGTCTTTATATCAGCATCCTATAATGCTCTGTAAGAGCCCATTGACACCAGTGCACAGCTGTAACATGCACTATGGCAATTTGCTACGTGTTACGTGTCTTGCTGCGCACCCCAACGTATATGGCACCCCAACATACCTTCATTGCAGCCCACTTCCATTTGTGGAAACGCACTACTATTTGCTGCTGAAAAGTAGCAATTTTCAGTCTGCTTTAGTGTTAATGCTCAACGTGAAGAATATGCGTTAAATGCACTGCAACAGATCTGACTGATGAGAATGGGCCCGTAAGAAGCATTTTAAATTTTGGCTGATCCAGGCCAATCAGAGATCTTTTGATTTACAGTTCTTGTCAGCATAACATTTAGCGTGGTTACAGGAGGGAAGAGCACAGGGATGACTTTATCAGTCTAATTCTGTTTCTTTATCTTCCAGTCACAGGATGAAGGAGAGGTGACTCGGGAAGCAGAACTGGAGTTCTGCTTTAGGCCCCGTTCACACCTGACCGTTTTGTAGCGCGTCCTACGCTCGACGAACGCGCTACAAAACGGTCAAAAAAATAAATAGCATTGTAGTCAATGCCCTCGTTCCCACCTAGGCGTATTTCCGCCCGTCCCTAACGCCCTACAAAACGGCCCACGCCTGAAAAGGTCCCGGGACTACTTTGGGCCGGTTTGTAGGGCGTTTTCCATTGGGATACAGCCAAGTAGCCTTTGGAATCGCGCGACGGTCGCGGGACTTTTTTACCGTGAATCGCGGTTAAAAAAACGTGTGACGGTCGCGCGACAGACGCGCATATTACAATACGCCTAGGTGTGAATGGGGCCTTAAATGGCAAGAGATCATTTAATGACTCTTACAAGTTTTCTTGACATTATTCATAAAATAAATAACTAGACACCTTTGAATTAATATATAATGTCCGCCCAATGTATACCTAAGTGAATAATATGTGCAGCACATGCCAGTAGATGGAGCTGAGGAGCTTAGGAGATTTCAGTGCTCCTCAACTTTATCTAGAGGCAGTAATGCACAGTGGACTGAGTTCTCTCAGATATACACCAGATGAAGACATGAAAAATCAGCCTTCTTGTGTATTAGTCATAAAAGAAGCCTGTTAAAGATAAACTTTACCCATATATTTGAAATGACAAGAAATACACCTTTAGAAATGTTCAGTAATGGCAATCTACAAGCAGATACATCTAGATAATTGCAGACGTTTTATTCTTTGCATACTTTATTTTTCTTTTCCTCCCCATTCTTCTCACAGTGGCCATTTTTACTAAGGCCAAATTGCTATATCTCCCTTTACTTCCTTGAACAGGTGACTGGGACATGTGACAATGCACATCATCTCAGGGGAGGAAAATGCCTTTCTCCGAGATTACGGATGAGATTTCACAGCAATGCGCTGCTGATGTAACCTTCCCAGGATGCAACGCTTGGGCATGATTACATCATGTGTGCCAAAGAGGACCTAGAAGTAGAAAGACAGCAATTGTAAGTTTAAAAAAAAATGTTTGTTTAACTAATGAATGTAAGATGATTTTATATCAGCATGCAGCTGTATGCTGATATGATTTTTAGTGAAAGGGGGTAAAGGTCATCTTTAAAGCAGACCTTTACCCTCTTTCACTAAAAATCACAGCAGCATGCAGCTCTGCATGCTGATTTAAAATGATCTTACATTCACTAATTAAACAAACTTGTTTTTCACTTACTTAAAAACAGAGTTCATCTACTTCCTGGTCCAGTTCTGGCACAAATGATGTAATGTGCCAAAGCGTTTCATCCTGGGAAGGTTACATTAGCAGAGCATAGCTGGGAAAATATCATCTGTAATCTCATAAGATCTCAAGGAAAGGCATTTTCCTACCCTGAGATGATGTGTCAGAGTTCCAGGAAGTAAAGAGAGAGTTAGTAGCCTGCTCTTAATTAACATGGCCACTGTCAGAAGACTGGAAAAGAAAAGAGAAACAAGGTATGCAAGGAATATGAAGCCTGCAATTATCTAGGGGTGTGTGTTTGTAGATTGTCATTACAAAACATTTCTAAAGGTGTGTTTGTTGTTATTTTAAAGATATGGGTAAAGTTCCTCTTTAAGTGAACATTATGTAGGCTGCCTTTGGTAACTTCCTTTTGAAAAATGCTAATTTGCTGGAAGTCTTGGTGTTGCTTTGGTTTAAAGACTTTCTAAATCACTGACCTGTTAAATGTAAAGAATTATTACTTTTCTCTTTCATTTTGCTGCAAACTTGTTACTGCTCTGTGCAAGCCAAATACAAGCAACTAGCAATTTAGAAGGCTAGCAATGACAAACCACACATTTCTTTCATAATGTAATATATTACATGTATACTTGATGCAAACTATGATAACTTGCACTGCAGTAACTAAAATACCTGATAAAATAAATCAGTGAAAATAGCAACCAAACATATCTTGTTACTATATACTTTGATTTTGTTAATCAAAAAAGATAACACAATCAGGATACAAAGGAATTGCTAAAATGGATGATTTTGCACTGTATATGAATCATTAGAATGGCCTCTATTTTGTATTCATGTGCTCAAATTATAGGAAATAAAGAAAACCAAAATGCTACAATGCATAATAAAAGGAGCAGACATACCTTCTAAACTTAGCCATATAACTGACTTTACAAGTCAGTTCTGACTTTACAAAGTCAAAGTCTGACTTTACAATCTGCTTCAGTTTTATCAGGAACTATGTAGAGCTATAGTCTATCTGGTTGGATGAAAATTGAATGCCTTGTTTTGATAGGGTTTTATACTCCACACTCTCTGCCATTCTGCTATGGGGGAATTTATCAATTATCAAAACTGGAGCAGACAAAATCTGGAGCAGCTGTGCATGGCAACCAATCAGCTTCTCTCTTTCATTTTCAAATCTTGTTCAAAACTGAACAAACTGAGAATAGAAGCTGATTGGTTGCCCTCGGCAACTGCTCCAGATTTTGTCTGCTCCAGTTTTTTTTCTTTCAATAATTTTTATTAAAAATGTAAAAAGTATATATACATAGACTAGTGACGCATTTCAACTGCCGAAAACATATCGGCCAAAAATGGCACTTTTGGCAAAATGCCAAAAGTGCAATTTTTGGGCCAAAATAGCAGTGCATCCCTGCTTTCTCTCCTCCCCACTGGGCGCTGCGTCCCAGCGGGGAAGAGAGAAACTGTCAATGGAGGCCGAGCAGTGCAGGAAGAGAGCTCTGTGAGTGTCCGGCGTCTCTCCTCCCACACCGCTCAGCCTCCTGTCACAGATCAGGAGAGTGACGGTGTGGGCGGAGACAGCTGTCATTGCTGTCACAGGAGACTGAGCTCTCCTCCGCACCGCCCAGCCTTCTGTGACGGTGTGTCAGGACAGAGAGTGGGTACAAACACTCAGTGATCAGTGATCGCTGAGTGTTTGTACATAATTGAGGACAGAGGATGTTTACTGTGTCCCCTTTTATAAATGAATGGGAAGTGATCTACATCACCTCCTGTTCATTCATGATTGTGGACACAGTAAACATACTATCTCCACAAGTTATGAATGAACAGGAACACTCAGCATAGAGGATTCCTGTTCATTTATAACAGAGGCTGCAGAAAAAGAGATTGAGGGCTCTGTGTCCTCAATCTCTTTTTCTATTTTAAAAGGGAATATCAAGGGTCTGTTTAGACCCCTAATATTTCTCCGAAGCCCCCAACAGTAAAGTTAAAAACAAAAAATATTTAATAAAAATGAATAAATAAAAATAAAATATAAAAAGATTAAAATGTTTATAAAAAATAAATACAAATAAAATATTTTAAATGTTTTTAAAAAGTTAGAAAAAAAAACATTTTCGGTTTCGGCCTGACATTTTTTTTTTATTTCAGTTTCGTTTCGGTTTTGAAATTTACATTTCTGTGCACCTCTAATACATATACAAAAAAAAAAAACAATGAAAAACACGAATAAGCAATCTAACGTCAAAATGCAAACTTGAAACGTAGATAACATAGGCAGATAGCAATAAAAGTAATATTAATCAAGTCAACAGATAAGCACATAAATCTACGTGTAGACCCAATTATTTTTCTCCTATTTAAACATCTGTAAGGACATTTTCTGTATTGCATAAATTATCATGTTGAGAGTGGACATGGATTAGACCAAAGAACCCATAAATCCAATTTCGATCAAAGCTTGACACAGTGCCTTCCCTATATGCCATGATCTGTTCATATTTATAATGTCTGCAACAGTTTTGATACAGTCCTCCCTATGAGTTAAATAAGGACCCACTCCCTGCACCAATGTGACATGTGAGTCAATCATGACACACCAGCACTGTTGTATGAGAGGAAGAGGAGTGACTCACATGCTCATCTATACCCAGAAGTATTAATGTATTATAGTAACATAAATAGGATCAGTTGGACATCACATCCTACATATCAATATTTTCATTAAACTCTTGAATATTGCTATATTGGACTTTATAGTCTTCACAAAATGTACAATATAAATATAAAAAGTACAATTGTTTATTTGAAAAATTCTAACATTCTTGTATTCCATACATTATAAAAATAACATAAAACCATATACAAGTACATCACTATCACTACATGAATTGCAGAACATTTCCTGCTCATCTACATAGATTTTCTCAAATCTGAATGATTATACAGTTAGGTGACCTGTATTCTTTGACTATGAATGATGCTAACAACTTATGTGAAGGGAATAGATGCAGATTTATCATGCAATTAAGATGCCTAAGAACTATATATCACTTTTGGAGCTATGTACTGGTATATGGTTTTATCTTGTTTGTATAGTGTACGAAGTACACGAATTTTAACATTTGTCAAAAAAACTTTGTATTTTTTATATTTGCTAACACTTCAATAACTTGCAGAGACATTTTTTCATCCTTGTAAACCTTACGTTCCTAGTCACTACAGCCTTGAGAGCACAACAGTGTCTGCCTTCTGACACAGCTGCTGGTCTGAACGGGTCCATATATTCTTCATTTGGACCTTTACACATATCATTAAAATAACAACAAATACACCTTTAGAAAAGTTTAGTAATGGCAATCTACAAAACACATACTTCTAGATAATTGCAGGCTTTGTATTCTTTGCATACCTTATTTTTCTTTTCTTCCCCAGTCTTCTGACAGTGGCCATGTTTATTAAGGGTAAATTAGCTGTTCTATTAGTTCCTGGATTTCTGGCACATGTGACTAGACATGTGGCTAGGACATGTGACCATGCACATCATCTCAGGGAAGGAAAATGCCTTTCCGTGAGATCTTCTGAGATTACTGATGAGATTTCCCAGCAATGCTCTGCTGATGACAAGGCAATCCCAGTGTGCATTGCTTTGGCAAACTGAAGTCATTTTGCACTTTCAAAGCAGGGAGTGAATGCTCTGCAAGTGTAAGTATTCAATTTCGCAGCATTTTACATCTGACATATCTATGTTATTATTAATCATCATACATAGAGGGATGCATTTGTAGAATTTGATTTTTTAGTGTAAAGGTCCGCTTTAATAAAAGTACAAGTCTCAGTAGGAAGGTTCATGTTTCTATGTGTTTTTTCCCCGAAATAATCATTCTGTTGTCATTACATCATCTTACACAACTCTCTTGCCCAGTCCTTGTTTGCTAAAAGGTCACACAGGATATTGGATTGTGTTCCAGGGCTACAAGCTATAGACAATCCCATTAATGCTGTTAAATATACAGCATGTCTCTATGGAGCAGCAATCAGCTTTGTACAATTTAGAGAACAAAAAGTATAACGCACACATTACCCTGGGGATAGTAAATGCTTCCTCAATCAATATTGTCTAATTGGATGCACATAATTTAGTATTTTGTATAATAAACAGTACTGTAGTGGTACCTTACAACAGGAAGAGGAACGAGGAAGACAGTGCCCAGAGCTCATCCTTAGGCTATTTGTAAAGAAATATGCAGATGCTTCCTTATCACTCGCTTCCTTGTTTTTTTTCCAGGCTTAAAATTTGTCTATTGTGCTGGAAACAAGCTTGTGTATTTACCACAACAACATGTTAACAACAAGTTCACTGTACATGAATGCCACAGAATTCCTAAGGCCTAGGCAAAATATAATATGTTCCTTTCCTAAAATATGCTGAACAGAAAAAAAATATGTTGCCAAATAAAACAGTAAACACTATTATAATTGTTTAACCCCTTAAGGATCAAGCTTCAGATGCTTGTCTTTCAGTTAAGGACCAAAGCAATTTTAATTTGATGTGACATATACCCTGTTTCCCCCGAAAATAAGACCTGGTACTATTTTTGGGAATTGCTAAAATATAAAACCTACCCCGAAAATAAGACCTAGTTGTGACCATTCCCAGGGCCGGCGGTGGCATAAGGGGGAACTTGAAGAGCCGCGGGAGAGGCAGGAGAGAATCAGCCGTGCCAACGAAGCCAGCGCTAGAGAAAGCAAGGCGGCACCGGAGGAAAGCCGCATAAGTCGATGCTTCCTCTATAGCGCCAGATCCTGTCACAGGCGGAGTGATACCAAATGCACTTCGCCTGTGAGGAATCAATAGTGAAAGCATGCTTCGCTCATTCTGGCCAGCGATTGGTTAAAATTGCTCTTGGAAAGGTACTGCACCCCTGATTGCCCTGATCACCATATTTTTGTACATGAATACATGCAGACTGTTGTACATGAATAAGTGTGGATTGTTGTACATTAAAAAAAAAGAATAAGACCTACCCCGAAAATAAGTGTGTTTTTTTTTAGCCAAAAAAAATATAAGACAGTGTCTTATTTTCGGGGAAACACGGTACTTATATACATTCTCATTTATTATAACAATATTACCAAAAAATTCAAAAAAACCAACAACTTTTTTCACAGTTTTGGCGATAATAATGTGTACACACTTAGTGCACCTTAAGAAAGGTAATTCAACATAAATTCATTAATTTGTCCTGATTTACAAAGTACATCATATGTCTAGGATTTCAGTTTATTTTTGGTAGTTGCAGGTCACAATTCCAATGTGGAACAATTGTAGATTTTGGTATGTTTGTCTTCAACGTTTATTAGCCATCACAGAAAACAAAAATTGCCACACAAAAGTATATATTTATATAAAGTAGACCTAACAGGCTATTTATCTAAGAGTATTTTGGTACTTTTGACATAGCTTTGACGGAAGCTTAACCCCTTAAGGACCCATGACGGAATTATTCCGTCATGGCTCCTTATGGCACGGACAACCATGACAGATTTATTCCATCATTGGTCCTTAAGGGGATAATTAACAAGTACCTGATGATCTGTCAGAGATCCAGTGTGCTCCTAACTTCCCATTTTTGGCCGACAACAAAGTGCTTTGTGACACTGAAATCCAAACCAGTGTTGTCAGCCTTGTGTATTGGACTACAGAACTCTGACTATCCACCACCACTCATTCTCATACTCTCATACCCTTCCCAGAAAAACAATGACATTGCACTGACTCCCAAGAGTCCAGGGAAAGGGCTCTTTAGAAGTGCAGTCCTGTGGGCATGCCTATGTCAATAGGGATTGAGCTCCCAGCAGCTGCCACTGCAAGACTTTTACAAGCCCAGTAATAAGTCACAGAGAGTAATAAAAGCTGCTTCTTATTACAGGTATAAGGTCAAAGTAGAAAAAAATAATACTGGAACATGCTTTGGTCAGGGGGAAATTTGAGAAATGCCTGAAACAAGTCTATCTGCTTTGTTAATGTGATGCACACCATTCACGACAGTTTCCTGCACCATCATTATGCTTTGTAAATTCCTTAAAGTGACACTAAGGAGTTAAATCTTAAAAATGCATTCCAGTACCTTAACTGTTCACAAAACTGGACCTTATTAGTTCATCACTGTAGATCCTCAAATCATCTTTGAATTGGTGCGGACACTGTCCTTCCTTCTGGAGGGTGGCTACTTTTGTTGCTGTGTGTATTGTAAAGTAGCCTCCGCATAAAGCTCACTCCTGTGATGGACTACAATTTCACATTTAGTACTAATTTGTATTTAGATTGTAGTCCATCACGGGAGTAAATGATGCGTTATCGCACTTGTCCTCTGTAAAGAATTTGACTTTGACTGCAATTGACATTCTGTTTGTTATGATTTTATGTGCAACAAAATGCTTGTAGAAACAAAACCCACAGGTTTTAAATTATTCATTTTGTAATGGTTGCCCTCTGCTGAAGAAAAGTCTAACTGGTTACAAAGGGCATATAATGTTCACTATCCTGCTCAGCTCATATAAACACTTCAGGCCTATTAAAACATTACCTCAAGTATGTAGCACCAACAGCCACAAAAGTGACATACAGCTCAAGCAAAGCTTTTATTGTCCTAGCTCTACGCAGGTCTACTGTAGGGCTCACTTGACCAGCTTATGTCCATAAAGGCCTAGATTCTGGTAATAGTCATATCATCGTTATATGGCTGGAATACAAAGTGTTTGTTTTGTCAGGATCAAATGAAGTCAACCCATCCCAAATGAGCAAATAGCCTGCAGTCAAATATAATTAATAACAGTATAGCACATACCAAAAAAAATCAAGAGAATTTTAAACTGTGTTGATTAATATACTGCAGGCAGATCATGCATGTGTTTTAAAGTAGACCTCTCCTTGATTATATAGGGGAAAAAAACAAGACTGGATATGATAGCAGAAATTATGTGATAATAGTATAATAACTAAAATACATTTTACATTTATAGTGATGAGTCCAGTCAATTCAATGAGTGAGTACTTTCACAAAAGAGCTAATAAATGTTGCAATGTGACCACATTTTATGTTACACCCTGAATATGGGTATACACTTAGCCTATTTCAGTCACAAGAGTCTTTAAGGTCTACGTGCAGATTCCTGAGCACCCAGGGGCGATCATGTCTTTAAATGTAGGTATTATATTCAGTGGTGCCTATTCACACCTGAGCATTGCACTGGTGCTTGTTGTGTGAAAAAGTATGTGAGCTTTCTTCAGGCAGAAACAATCTTTTTTTGCCCCATGGGCTTCAATGAAAGTGCCTGAAAATGCACAACAAAAGCATTTTAGTGTGTTTATCGCACGTTTTTGCACCAAACAACTGGTCTCCTCTTCCTGGCAACATCGGGCTTGTGAACAAAATGGAAGATTCAGGAGTGTCCATGCTGGAGACATTCAACCGCCTGGTGAGGGCCCACAAAAACCTCTAAGACCCCAGTGATGCCCATTACAAAAACTGTAGCATGTGGCAGAGGAACTGGGAAGAAATTGGGTGTGACATTTTCTCGGAGTGGGAGATTCAATAGCACAGAAAGAGAAGATACATAGATGATGACAACTTATGATGTCACAGATGATACTGATTTCCATTGGTCAAAACACAATGCATGAAGTTTAAAAACACATGAAAAACACATAACAAATGAGCAAAACCCCACAAAACCAAGTGTAAATGTGGGCTAAAATATAGGTCTATTTGTCCAAAGTGTTATAACAATGACATTGCACTCTCATCGTGCAGTACATCATTTTAATGTTGGTATAAGACAACAATGTTAACTGCAATGTTAATGTAATACAATGTTAACATAATACAACAAGCTTACCAAGAATTGCAGTTATAACCCATAAGTTACTGAATATATACAGTATGTTGAAAACAGCAAAATTCAATTGTTTTTATGACATATGGTGAGTCCTAAATATTTTCCTTTTACCGATGGCTGCACTTCTCTAAATGTCTAATAATTGAAAACATTTTAAGATAGCATGATATCACACAAAGCAGATTGTTTGCCTTGTAATGATTGTCCTGCAACAAAAGACGTTAATGTGATCCATACTGAAAGCATGGAGTCAGAGCTCTTCCCCTTGTCGCTGTCATCTGTAACAGCAAAGGAACAGAAAACTGGAAGATCGCCAGTGATGTCGTCAGAGTTAAACCTGTCAGCGCTCCTGCTTTTATTACAGTTGTGCTATTATCAGCAAAGAAAAGCTTCAATACACAAGAGAGGAAGATATCTGATAGCGACACAGGTTACATACAGTACATCTGTACATACTGTCTTACAATGACTCACACATTCTTTAGCTTAATACTAATGAATGTGTCACTGTATCGGTATTTAAATTCTTGTCTTCATGAGAAAGATTAATATCCATAAAGTAACACATCCTTTCAAATCCAGGTATGATTGGACTGGTTATGTGTGGAATGTGCATAGTTCATGTATCAGTGACATGATATTTATTCCCACCTTTCACACTACTTTCCCAAGTAAACTAAGATAGACAATAAAAATGCCAAAGCTATTCAGTTCAGTATACAGTACATACACCCACAGATATAAAGGCCCATGCTCTTGGTAGGTATGAATTCAATCTCAAGGAGCTCATTGACTGGGAAGTTTGTTTGTTTGTTAGGAAACAAATTCAATTTGCAGGACCCGGTGTACGGTTTGAACTCTGGCCAGGATACTACCTGCATGGAGTTTTCATGTTCTCCCCTGCTTGTGTGGCATTCCTACGTCACAGTGACATGCTGGCTCCTCTCTAAATTGGCCATAGTATGTGCATGCATGAGAGATAGGGACCTTTGACTTTAAGGGCTTGTTCACACGACGTCTGTTTTCTGTGCTGACCTGATCCGTACGCTCCTGCACTAAAAATGCATCCCAATGTATCTTTATGTGTTTTATGGGCTACAGTTCTCACCTGCGCAGTCCGTTCAGGTTACGACAGAAAAAATACTGCATGTAACATTTTGTCCGGTCAGGAAACGGACCGGAAACACAAAACGCATCAAAAACGCACTGCACTGCAGCTAACATACTGACAGCCCCACTCCAGCAAAAAAAATAATATTTTTTTGTTTTAACTGGAACGCATCAAAAACACCGCCAAAACGCACTGCATCAGTAGTCTGCAGATCCGCGTCTGAAGATCTGCACCTGATTAGGACCTGATATCATGTGAACAGGCCCTAAGCTCCTTCAGCGCAGGGACTAATATGACTGTATGTAAAGAGCTGTGTAAATTGATAGCACTATATAAATGCCTGTAGTAATAATAATAACTAAAATCATTACTATTGCTTTATTTTCTCAATAGCGATGAGGTTTGCATAGCGAACTTTTGGCCGGAAACTTTACAGGTTCACTGCCCACAACAAGGAACGTCCTAAAATGCAGTGCATAACCTTTGCCCGGATCAGCTGAGTCACAATTGCTTGAAGTAACTTAGTCTGCTTTCTATAAAAGGATGGGCTCACAGCAGCCATATTGTCGGTGTGTGTTGAAGCTGTTAGCGAAAGCTGAAAAGTCTGTGTAAAGCTGCCCACACACCTTACAATTTATCTGCAGATTTTCTGTGGTCAGATGGAAAAGGTGCAACAGATTCCTCCATCTACACTTAACTGTGTGGATGGAGTAATCTCCACCTGGGCCAATCTGTTGCACTTTTTCCATCTGACCACAGACAATCTGTAGATAAATTGTAAGGTGTGTGGGCAGCTTAAGATGAGATAACGTTTTTTTATTGATATCTTGTAATTATATTTATTATTATTTCATCATTTTGACAATGGTACTTGTCCCCATGGCAGTGTCCAAATGTCCATGCTCATGATAGCTTGCTTATAAGCTCTGAACAGAATTAAATAACACGTTTTGCCGCCCACAGACTTCAATAGGATTTGCCACAAAGTTCACAAACTTTGAGCAACATTCACGGACCTGTCTGCAAACCAAACCCAGGCAGTTTCTCTCCTCCCTGTTTTCATTCTGCTGCTTAGAGCGTAAAAGACAAAAACCGACTGGGCTAAAAAAAAAAAATACATTTAGGGGCAAATAAAAAACTCCTGTATAATTTGAACGCACACATCTATCATATTCACATGAACTGAAAAGTGTGCTTTAAAGTTGTCACTATTGCGCCCTTTGGATTATAGGTTGAGATTAAGCTGTCCCCTACCCAAGATGCCATGCTCTGCCACTATTGCATATTCAAATGCCAGACCCTGAGCGGACAGCAGTATCAACAGGTCATAACTTCTGGGACAAAGAGAGAATGAAAAAGAACCAAATCTTTAATCACTTATAGACTAACCCATTTTTTACATATTAAGTAAACTGTCTGGCCAGAAAGACCTTTAGTCATAAGGGGTGACACAATAATAAAAAGTGCCTAATAGAAATCTAGACTTGTATCAGCACCAGCTGTGGGAAACCTTCATTACAAATGGAAAACTATTTAAAAGAAAGTGTTTCATTTTTGAAAAAAAATGGCTGGAATATAAATGTTTCGTATTGAAGATGTTGTATACGTGGTAAAAATGTGTGCTTTATCGTGTTCTACTGCAGCCAGCATTATTTTAATTTATCTTGTAAATTACTGGGATTCCTTTAAGAAGGGAAGAGACTTCTTTTTTAAGACGTGTGCATTTTTGTGGGTAACTCCAACCCCTGCTGACTCAGTTTAAATAGACAAAGCAGCTGGCCAAACAGTTAACACATGCAATGATCGAATAATCCTATGGCAGGCTGCTTCTATCAAGCATCTGAATGTACCACAAAGACAGAACAATAATAATGATGATAATAATTAGAGATTCTGCTTCCTTTTTTTAAACAAAACAATGCTTAAAAGTACGTACAGCTAAACGTAAAGCACAACTCCAGTCATAACTCTTTTTTTTTAAACTTTTGGACAGAGTGGCGGAGGGTTCAAACTACTGTGAGGTTTTTATTGCTACTTTTGTAATGATTGAGGAGATTTTCATGTATAGGAAAGGTGCCCTTTATGGTCATTTTCTGCTGGTCATTGTGCTTGGGAATTGTTAAAGGAGTAAGGAGTAAGAAACCCCATAATTTAAGCCTATAACTCATCCCCCATAATTCAAGCCCATAACTCATCCCCATAATTCAAGCCGACCTGTGACACTGAAGCTGTCACACGTCGACTCTATTGATTGGGAAGTCAGCAAACACACACCGCTGATCGCTGACTTCCCGATCTTCAGAGAGCGGTGACTGTCAGGGATTCCTCCTCCCCTCTCTGTTTCTCCAGCGCTGTGGAGGGGAAGGGCACAGCTGGCTCTGCTTCTATGTATGCAAAGCCTGCTGTCAATCAGCCAGTTGAGTGGATCTCAACAGTATTGTTGGAATCTGTCCCGGCTGCGGCGCGGCCCTGCGCTCTCAGCATATAGCGCGTAATAGCCCGGTATATACTGAGTTTTGGGTCACAGGAGGACATTAGTATATGTCCTCCTGTGACCCTGAAGAGAACTATGGGATAAAAAGGTTGCCCCATAGTTCTCCTTTAACCTTTGTACTGGGAACTGGTAATTTTCTGTTATGGAATCACCCATCTCTCACGTTCACCCTTAAAGGGACCCTGTCACCAGACCATTTATTTCAATGAAAATCTTCCAATAAGGTTATATGTGCATTCAACATATTCTAGTCATTCTATTGCTCATAAAAGCCTCCAATGTGCAGATATCCCAAAGCCCTGAGACTGCTGTGGGTGCCACCATCTTGTATGTGACGTCAGTAGTAGAGCTGCAGCTAACGATTATTTTCAAAATCGATTAGTTAGCCGATTATTAGGTTCGATTAATCGGTTAATCGGATAAACAATAAAATAAAAGTTTTAAAAAAGGCTCCAGTGATGGGACGACTAGTTTGTATTGAGGTTGTAGTCCATCCCACGAGCAAGCTTGGAGCGGTGGAAGTAAAAAAGATAGTGTGGTGTGCAATATAGTGAAATGGAAAGTGTAAAATGATACAGCAATGAATGCAGAATGGCACCGGCTATAGAGGACTACAAAACCCAGCAATAGTACATTATACAGCACAATGCAGAATACCACTGTATAATGTATTATTGCTGGGATTTGTTGTACTCTTCTATAGGTGGTGGTATTCCGCCAGCTATTCCATAATGCAGAATATCACCAGCGATAGAAGAGTACAACAAATCCCAGCAATAATACATTATACAGTGGTGCAATGCTGAATACCACCAGCTATAGAAGACTACAAAACCCAGCAATAGTACATTAAACAGAGCAATGCAGAATGCCGCCGCCAGCTATTATGTACTATTGCTGTGATTTGTTGTATTCCTCTATAGCTGGTGGTATTCTGCATTGTGCTGTATAATGTACTATTGCTGGGTTTTTGTACCACCAGAGTACAACAAATCCCAGCAATACATTATATATACAGTGTATAATGTATTGCTGGGATTTGTATTCCTATGTATAATATACAGCACAATGTACCATCAGCTATAGAGGAATACAAATCCCAGCAATACATTATAGAGCACCATGTGTGGGAAAGTGCAGGCTTACCTGAGCAGTCTTCCAGCAACTTGCTTCTGAGATCGGACCTGTCTATCGGCGGCTGTCATCACCCCACACCTGCTTCTCCTTACTACATCTCCCCGATTCCCTGTGCCGATCGTGGATGTGGGTGGGCGGTGAGTGTGAGGCGGGGAGGAGGTGCGGCGTGTGGATGCGGGAGGGCGGGTCTGGCAGCGGCGAGCATGAGGTGGGGAGGAGGTGCGGCGCACAGCGTGTGGAGCTGTGAACAGGGCCAACTGATCGGAAGCCGATTAATCGATTATTGAAAAAGTTGACAACTTTTTCAATAATCGATTATAATCGATTATGCCGATTAGTTGTTGCAGCCCTAGTCAGTAGCCCCAACAGACTCAGAGATGTCACTCAAGTGACAAACTATTGTATTGCCCTGCCCCGGCTGCTACATAATTATGTATGGAGGTGAAGGGAGGGGGCAGAGGAGCTGGGCCTGCACAGACAGTAAATAGACACTCCCAGAAGAAGAGAGGGATACTTTGCGGAAGAAATCACATTTTCCAACAAGTTCAAAGGCACATTGCAAAAATAATTTATGGAAGTATGCATCTAAAATACTTGATTTTTCTGTACTTTTCCTTAAGCCGGCCACAGGGTTTCTTTAAAAGGTAGACACTCTTATAAGGTGTCTGTTTTTTGTAACATGTTATTGTCCTTTGAGATTTCCACCTAAAAAAAAATCTTAATTTTGGGTTTTTGGCAATGATCGACCCTCGCACCTAGTACCAGCAATCATAGTCTTCTCTAAATATTTTAGGTCACTTTATGGTCTTTTTTGGTAACATGTTAAGATGCAAAATCAGTAAAAAATGTTTATGCCTAGGTAGGTAGTTTCACATGTAGAATTGGAAAGGGGCCAATTTCTATTTTTCTGGCAACTGGCTGCATATTCACAATATAATAATACATGCTGATTGTCAAGCAGAGCAACACATATAAAAATGGAGCTTCCTTAAGTTCAATTTGATGTTATATATTTCCAGCAGCAACTGAATGCAACAATCAGCATGTGTGCATACAGTATAGCCTCAATATTAACAGGAGGAAGGAGCTGTTTGATACCTGTATAAGATCTGGCACTGAATATACGGTATATCATATGTATGTTATATATAGATTTTTCTACATTTCTTATTTGCTATTTTACTGAAGCACAAGCCATAGAGAAAAGGACAAAGTCTCCTTTAGGATAAAGTACAGCAGGTCAGTGGGGCATTCCTTAGATCAAATTCCTTTTTACCAACCTTGAAAGCACTTATATCTGTAACCTCAGTTATCAAAATTGCTTATTTCTCTTTGATAATTAGCTTTCCATACTTCCGAAGCAGTATGCAAAGAATATGTCATTAAAATATGTCAACAATAATTTTCACTCAAACAACTTATGAAGTGAACCAGAATCATGTTTAACCTTCTATTAAAGCTGAACTCCAAGCAGAAACATCTTAAAGGAGAAATATGGGGTTAGGGCTTTTCCCCATAGGTTTCCTAAGGGTAAAGGGAGGTCACAAACTAGCGATACTGAGACGATACTGATCCACCCAGCTGCCGGATTGACAGCTAGCTCTGCCTATCTAGAGGCAGAGCCAGCTGTACCCGCCCCCTCCCCAGTACGTTCCGCAAGTCAGCGCCTGGAGGATCGGACAGGGAAGTGGGCAATCCTTGCACGGAGCCGTGAGTGACAGTCACCTTTCTCTGCAGGGACAGGATCGAGAAGTGAGCGAGTGACGGTATGTGTTCGCTCACTTCCCAATCTATTGAGCCGACCTGTGACAGTTTCATTGTCCCACGTCAGCTCTAACTATGAGGCTGAGTGATTTTTACTCACCACATAGTTCCCCTGTAAATAGTTAGTCAGAGTAGGGATTGACTTGTACAGATTTAAGCTTTTTATAGTTCTATATCACTCCTGTGATCCACTGCTACCTTAGCACTGACTTGGTGAGAGGAAGATTGGGCATGAGCCATTGCACCAGTGATCCGGAAGAAGTGTGCAATTATTATTTTTTCCATTTACGTGGAATTTCCATTTAATGCTAACCTGCATTACTGAATAAGCCCTCTTTCATACCTGATTGTTTTGGTGAATGTTTCCTGAAGCATGACAAAGCTCAACTTGAACAATCCCATTATTTTTAATGTTGCACTTCACTTGTGCTTGTAGCTGGAAGTTCAAAAATTTACATATGTTTCTTCTCAGGCAGAATCACGCATTACACTTTAATAGGAGCACCCTAAAAACATGCATAAGGCACAATTTTTACAAAATTGTGTACCTAACAAACCTCTCCTTCTCCTTGTAACTAGCTTTTGTTGGCTAAAACAAAATGCTCAAGCTTGAAAATTGCACACAAAAAAGACTACAAAGTCACTTGAAAATGCTCACGCTCCAGTGGGCAACTAATTGTATTTCTCCAGCACATCATTGGGTATTCAAAGTGAACATTTACATTGCTACTCGAACAGTGTTTACACCTTTTAAGGGCCCATTCACACCACATCCAGATCATCTCCAGACCAGATTGCTTCCGGACCCAAAATGCATCCTAATGTATCCCTGTGCTATTTCTGTCCTCTGTTCACACCAGCGCAGTCCGTTCCAGATCAGACCAGAAAAATACTGCATATCTCATTTTGTCTGGTCTGAAATGCACTGGAACTGCAGGCATGTTTACACCATTTTCCGGACCAGATCTGGTCCAGCAAATGGTGTGAACCTGCTTTTAGGACTTGTTCCCACCATGTTCCGGATCATGTCCAGACCAGGACAGTTTGTTCCAAAACTAAAAAAGTATCCCAATGTATCCCTATGGTATTTCGGGGCTCTGTTCACACCAGTGCAGTCCGTTCCGGACCGGACAAAAAAATACTGCTGGTCTCATTTTGTCTGGTCTGGAAAGCACTGGAACAAATGAAAATGCATCAAAAATGCATACAAATGCATGCAAACACACTGGAACACACCTGAAAGCCCATTTTAAACTAAAAAAATATGGTACAATAGCTATAAAATCGCAGTAAAAACGCGGCAAAATGCAATTCACTGCATTCCAGATCTGTTCCAGAAAATGGTGCGAACCTGGCCTTAGTGAATCAACCCTGTGTCTAAAATGCATGTGATCTTGTGTTACCCATGCATTCGGGGACTGAGAGGAGATCAAAGGGAGTTCGTATATTGAACTCCCTTTGATCTCCTGTCACATAGCCGTGCCGGTCCCGGCCGCATCGGGCGCAGTGGACCTCGGGACCGGCAACGGCAGTGACAGCTGCAGGTAATACAAGCGATCGGCCGGCTGGGAAGCTGCTCGTCGGGCTCCACCGTCCTCTCGTCACAGACGAGCGGACGAGTGGATTTTTCAAGCCCTGTATATATATTTTAAAGTGTTATTGCTTTTAAATTGCTGATGTCTTTAAAGATAAGAGTAACAATGTCAATATTGCTACTACTCCTATTAACAGAAATAATAATAATGACAACAACCTTTAAGGATAAGTTCACCTTTTGCAAACATTAAAGAAATGCATAATTAATAATATATACAAAATATGCATTTCTTTAATTTATGCATTCAAGCCTGGAAAGCATTGTTATTGTGATCACTCGATCACAGCTGCAAAGCTCAGGCTTCTTGACATTTTCAAACTGGCAGAGCTCGTATGGAGGTACGGCATTTCAGTTAGGAGAGATGGGGGAAGGACAGCTGGACTTAAAACTGCATTAAATCACCTCAAACGGCGTCCAGCCGTCCTCGCTCTAGGTAGAGCTGCCCATATTCCCACATCTAACTAGAGTGAGGATGGCTGGACCATCTCTCCTAACTGAAACTCTGTACCTCCGTACGAGCTCTGCCTGGAAGAGAATGTGCAGACGCCTGAGCTTTGCAGCTGTGATTAAGTGATCACAATTGCAATGCTTTCCAGGCTTGAATAAAAATATAAAATAAATGCATATTTTATAATATATTAATAATTATGCATTTCTTTAATTTTTACAAAAGGTGAACTTATCATTTAACGAGAACAACCTTAATCATAATAATAAACTGTTTTGGGAGCAGCCTAGAGAGAGCATAGTTAAGTTGTACGTCATGGCTTGTTCATACCATCTCCAGACCAGAACCAAATATCTGGACCAAAAATGCATACACATTAATTCTAATGGTAAAAATGAGACTAGTTCAAACCATTGCATTTAGTTCAAGAGTTTTTTTTTTTTTAAATGCACTTTTTGCTCTTGAACACATCAAAAACACATTGCAAACACACTGGAACACACTGGAATGTGCTTAACACCCAAGCAAAACTAACCGAGAAAAAAGGCACCACAATGAATCAAAAAGGCGCATACACGCCTTGGCAGAAATGCATCCGGATCTGGCCTGGAGATGGTGTGAACAAGCAGTGACAATTTGAACTTTACATCTCAACGTTAAGAAAGACAGCTCATAAACATGATTTCTACATAACGATGAAAATAAATAAATATTTGCCATTGCAACATACTTTTAACACAAAGGACACCAAGTCCTCAAGCTATTTATTAAGCTCAAAGGACTGTTTTCTTAAAGGTCAAAATGAACAGCTTGTAATTGGTGAGTTGAATTCCTGACTTAATAACAGGAAACTGAACCTAGAATTATCAAGTGTGACACAGAGATTGTGTCCTTGTGCTTCTAAACATTAAAGTCCAGTGTACAGATTTGCTGCAAACATTACTTTAGATCTGTAAACCTTCTAAAATACACACTTCCTCTGAAGAAAATGGTATTCCTGAATACTTTTATGGTACTTGTACACAAGGCAACTTACTAGGGATGTCCCGATACCACTTTTTCAGGATCAAGTACAAGTACAAGTACTTCCCCTCATGTACTTGCCGATACCAATTACAGATACTTTTTCTTAAAGGGACAGGTGACTTTAAATGATAACTACATGTTATGTACTATGGATCATGATTTAACCTATTCATGTTAGCATGGGAGAATTGTAACTCTATTGCTGTAGTGTAGTGGAGGAGTGTGCTGTATATATGTACTGCATATACATTACACACGTCCAGTACACTATAGCAATAGATTTACAGCCAGCCCTGTCCCAGCTTCCCTCACTCACAGTTTCACTCCAATCCCTGTTGCCTCATTGGTGTGTTTACATGCTACATATGTATGCAGCATGTAAACACACAAAGGAGTCAGCGATCCCGCCCCTTGCACCCTCCACCATTACAGCCGGCCAGCTAAATTAGGTGGGGGTCCTAATTTAGCTGGCCGGCGACTGCCCGATCGCCTGCCAGCTAAATTAGGGCCCCACTTGGAGCTCCTCCCACCGGACCAGCGTTGACTCGCTGCTGCTCTCCCGAATAGCAGCCGGAAGGTAAGTGGGAAAAAAAATAGCGCAAGCTTCGGCGCTTTGTATCGGGGCATTTTGACAAGTACAAGTACTTGTCAAAATGCCCTGTATCAGTCCCGATGCCGATGCTAGTACCGGTATCGGGCCATCCCTACAACTTACTGTATATAGCAGTCATCTTCAACATCTGCAACAGTCAAATAATGTCACTAACTGTGTCCCCACTGGAGTCCACTAATGCTGGAGTTATTGACACTTTGAGAAAGTAGTAGTGGGCCTATTCACAATGCAGGGTATACTTTACACAGAGTACACTCAGCCTTCACCACAGCATAGGGTATACACACAGCACATGTGCTGTGCCCACATCAAACACAGCACAGATAACAAAGTGCAAACAACGCATAAAGCATGGATAGCACATATCATGTATACACATGTATAACTGTTTAGCATTGAGGGAGGAATCTAGTCTTTTTTTTTTGTTATGCTCTACTAGAGTATGGCCAGCTTCAGTTTTAAAATGTCTATTAGCTTGCTTGCATAGACAAAACACGAAAGAAGGAACGGTGCCCTCCACGGCTCAGGGAAGGAATGAGCCGGGCACTTGCCATTGGGAGTACGTCCTCACTCCAATATGAGGCCATACAAACAGAAGAAAATATCTCCACGACTAAGCCTGTGATTGGGTGAAATGCGTCAGTAAGGGGAGGACCTTGGGGGGGGGAGGGGCACCAGTGATGTGGTACAAGCTTCAATAAACTATTCCAGCAGAATCCGGTGTTTGGTTGGCTTTCCTTCTGTTTGTATGAGCTTACCTGCATAATTACATGTACATTTTAAGCAACAACTGAAAGTGGTAGGTAAGCTACTGATGTTATTCAGTAAACAAGGTTCCCTCAATCTACATTAATCTGATATCTGTGTATTCCCCCACACAATTAGCACACATAATGAGCTCTGCAGGAGACCTAAAGCCTGGCATCTGCAACCTCATCTCTTGAGCTGGGTATACACGGTTAGAATTTGGTTTGAAACGATTGAACGTATGATATTCTAACAGTGAGTGTGGTTTTCTTTCAGGAAGTTCCATTCATTCCAAAATCAAATGTTAAGCTCAAACAAAATGTTTAATGATTTTCCTCAAGTCGCTGATGGCATTACCAAATGTTATGATGAGATTTTCCTATGAAAATCTACTAGTGTATACCCAGCTTTACTGCTTCTTGCATCACTAATCACATTCAGGTTTGAATCTGGTTGGAAACTCTACAACACTAACATGCTGTATTTTACATCAGGCTTCTATTTGTGAAGAATAGCAAGAGCAATGTTCCTGAATCACAAGAATATACAATATGTGTCATGATCACCGGATTATAGACAAAAGGGGGTCAATTGGCCTGATGCAGCTGCGCAATGCTTGGATGAAATTATGAGCTACATTTCCTGTATTCATCCCAAGGTTCAGAATGTTTATACTTTTAATAAGGTAATTATCATTTACATGTTAATCATTAAAACAGTAAAATGACTGAGCCACTGTGTTTGGCTTGGAGCCGAACCTACATCATCAACATTTTTCAGCAGAATTTTCCAGTACAGAGCAACCGGAAAGTTGCGACTGCCCTGCTGTGACCTCTACAGGCAGACAGTTCCCTCTTCCTGTCATCCCCCACATGCAGTTTTGGTACTTCAGGTTAGGTGTCTTGCTTGATTCATTTAAACACAAGCTCCGTGCTCTATAAATGTCTATAAATATAATGATTCCCCTTCAAGACACACTACAACACACATTACGTATACTGTACACTAACACTGTCCTTTCTTCTGGAGAGGTGGATACTTTTGTTCTCCATGATCCCTGTGTGTGGTGTAAAGTAGCCACTGCTCCCAGCTTGCTCCTGTGATGAACTACAATCTTAATACTTTAGTAAAACTAAATGTGAGATTGTAGTCAATCACAGGAGGGAGCTTGGAGTGGTGGCTACTTTACAACACACACAGGGACCATGGGGAACAAAAGTAGCCACCCTCCAGAAGGAAGGACAGTGTCAGCACCAATTTAGAGATGATTTGGGGATCTACAGCGCAGTGATACACAAATAAGATACATTTTTGTTAATTGTTAAAGTACTAAAATGCATTTTTAAGCTTTAACTCCTGAGTTTATCTTGTGATGGAATAGAAATGCTGTTAGTGAAAGGTCTAGAATGAAGGTGAGTATTGCAGCCTGTCATGGGTTTTTTTTTATTTTTTTTCATTGCTACAGGGGGACAAATTTATTTTTTCTATTAAATTTGCCCAGATTTGGCCATAAAACAGGAAAAGTCAAGATCTGGATATGATTTTGCTTCCTTTATCTCTGTATTTACTGGATACATTGACACGTGTTCTTCACTGGAGGCAACTACTTATACATTTTTTATCACCTGATAAGTACAACAAGGTTTACTTACTGAGTTGTACTTATCATAATACAATTACCACTGACTATAAATATAAATGCTCATATATACTTAAAAACTGGGCATCTAGCTACTACAAAAGATTACCAATTCCTTGGCTGGGGTATATTTTTTAAACCAGCATGCCTTATATACCATGAACATACAAAACACATATACTACCCATTTAATAAATTGCAATAACTGCCAAAGTAATAGTGTAAAAAGGTAATATACTATGAGAAAAGATAAATGGACTAATATAGATCAATGAAATCTTTTGACACTTGAAGTGTATTATAATAATTATTGCGAAGCAAATTGCCGATGTCAAGACATAAAAGTGTTCTCTTCAAACCCGTAGACTTGTTCTGTGAAGATGTGTATTGATCTTTGGGAAGTAAAAGCTTCTCTGGATTATTTTCTGTCATCAGCTTTGTGATTCATCAAGGCCTCTTCTATGACAATTGCTTTAGTACATATATTTCTTGCAGCACCAAACCTCATTAGAACAACAAGGTGATTGTTTTCATACACAATATATTCCATCTGCTGCGGTATGAAAATAACTTTCTTTAAATAGGAAGGATTCATGGACACAGTTATATATACTGTATGTCACTATTTTGAAGATTTGTTCATACATACAGAATGTCTAAATTTAAACTTATGTCAGACATATCAGCCCTAAACTGAATTAAGTTCCAACAGGTGTTTTTAGATCACAATTTGAGATTTCGCAGGGAACTGAAAGAATGTCTGTCATAAATGGTTAAATAGTTGCATAGTTAGTCATGTTGAAAAAAGACACATGTCCATCAAGTTCAACCTATAGAGAAATGAAAAAAAAAAAAAGTCTAAACAGAACGCTATGCCCACAATTACCCCCTGTTGATCCAGAGGAAGGCAAAAATCCCACCAATAAAGCATGGTTCAATTTGCTCCAACAGGGCAAAAAAATCCTTCCTGATCCTATAAGGCAATCGGATATTCCCTAGATCAATAATCTCTGATGCTTAATATACCTATAAGAACTCAATATCCAGTAATATTCTGTGCATTTAGGAATACATGCAGATTTTTTTTTTAAACAATTAACTGAGCTAGCTACAACTAACTCCTGGGGGAGTATATTCCACATTTTCACAGCTCTAACTGTGAAGAATCCTTTCCACATGCAAAGGTTAAACCTCTTTTCTTCCAGACGCAAAGAGTGCGCCCTTGTCCTTTGCAGTGACCTTAACGTGAATAATTTGGCACCAGGCTCACTATATGGACCATTTATGTATTTATACATGGTGATCATGTCCCCCCTTAATCACCTCTTCTCCAGAGAGAACAAATTCAGGTCAGCTAATCTTTCCTCATAGCTGAGCTCTTCCATGCCTCTTATGAGTTTAGTCTCCCTTCGCTGCACTTTCTCCAGTTCCACAACATCCTTTTTGTGAACTGGTGCCCAAAACTGAACTGCATATTCCAGATGAGGTCTTACTAATGCTTTGTACAGGGGCAGGATTATGTCTCTATCTCTGGAGTCTAGTCTTTGCTTGCTTTAGAAACTGCAGCTTGACATTGCATGCTATTATTCAGTCTATGATCTACCAGAACACCCAGATCTTTCTCCATCATTGACTCCCCAAACATACTCCCCCTAAAGTGTATGACCCATGCATGTTGTTAGTCCCCAAGTGCATAACTTTACATTAATCAACATTAAACCTCATTTGCCAAATAGATGCCCAATCACACAGTGCATTCAGATCTGCTTGTAGGTTGGAGACATCCTGTAAGGACTGTATTCCACTACATAACTTGGTGTCATCTGAAAACACAGAAACAGTACTTTTAATCCCCAACTCTATGTAATTTATAAATAGAACAATAAGGGGCCCAACACTGAACCTTGGGGACACCACTAACAACCTCAGACCATTCAGAGTATGAATCATTGATCACCACTCTCTGAATACGGTCTTTAAGCCAGTTTTCTATGCAATTACAGATCGAATACTCTATACCTGTCTGTCACACAAACTGCTTCTAATTCTATGAAAGTGCATTAAAAGAAAGTACATATACTTCTCCCCTTATATCATTGAGGGCATATTATGCTCAAAATGGCCCAAAAAATCCAAACTCTTGAGACAAATGCTGCTCATTGAAAAAATACATGTAGCTATGAATATTCATTTAAGTCGAAGGGTCAGCTCTGTACTATTTGTGTTCAGATTTTCAGAAAATTGTGACTAATAGGTTTGCAGACAAATGCTTTGACATTGAGATACATTTATAGCTGATAACTATAAAAACGTTGTTCACAAAGCTCTGCCTAACTTCCTGACTCCATCGGTACCAGTGTCACAGTGTATGACACTTGACACATGTCTCACACAAAGTATCATTTGCATTCAGCTACAGCTGCTAATGACCTTTAGCCTCAAGTGGTTAATAAATGTGCAGCAGCATTGTATCCATTCACTGAGTGCCTCCGTCATGAATCAGCTTTTACTGAAAATGACAGATGAATGTCCACTATTTAGAGCAGGGGTGGCAAACACAAAGAATCCGGCCCGCTGGACCTTGTAATGTGGCCCGCACAGCAGCCACCTCATTTTGCCAAGGTTCAGGCACCACAACATTAAGGCAGCCGAGCTGTCTAATGTCGGCAGGCGGGCGAGCGAGCAAGAGGAGAAAGGGGACGGAGTGGCAGGGGGTGGAGACAGAGGGAGATGGGGGCGGAGATGAGAGGACGGGAGGAGACGGGGGACTGAGCTGCATGAGACAGGGGGCGGAGACAGAGTGAGATCGAGGCTGCGATGAAGAGACGGGGACGGAGCTGCATGAGACAGGGGGCGGAGACAGAGTGAGATCGAGGCTGCAATGAAGAGACGGGGACGGAGCGGCATGAGACAGGGGGCGGAAACAGGGGGAGATGAGGCAAGAGTGAGGCAAAGGCAGAGACATCCAGTCACAATTAGGCAGCGGCAGCCAATAAACAGGTAGGTTAGACGGCTGCTTCCTCCTCGCTAGGACCCCGGGAGGCCCCTGCAAGCAGCCGTCTAATCTGCCTGTTTAGAGGTCAGCGCCGCTGCCTGATTGTGACCGGCCGGACTACAGAGGCGATCCGGGACGTTCGCTGTCCTCCGTGAGAGCCGTACAAGTACTATACAACCGGCCCTTTGAGGGTAACCATACTGCTGATGCGGCCCCCGATGAATTTGAGTTTGCCACCCCTGATTTAGAGGATTGCCTATACACATAGAATCTCAAAAGGAGAAGTTCTTAAATTTCTGACTGATCAGTAAGATATTACAGGCAGTCCCCGGGTTAAGATAGGGTCTGTAGGTTTGTTCTTAAGTTGAATTTGTATATAAGGTGGAGCAGGTAAATCTTTTAAGTGTTACTCCAGCCAAAAACATGTTTTTGTTGTTTTGGAAAGCATAGGGAAGGGTTAACCCCCCGGAAAGTTTGTTTTGCTGTGTGTGCCACTGTTCAGAAGATTTCTCCTCACTTTCTGTGACAATTTTGGGTTGTTGGGGAAACAAGGATTGGTGATAAAGCTTCAGTGGAGACACCTTTTTCCCATGATAACTCTTACAGGAGTAAATTTCCCTTCCTAGGGGTAGATTTCCTCTCACTTCCTGTTGTCTCAAGGACAGGAAGTGAGAATAAATCTTTCTAATGAGGATACATACAGTAGTAAAAACCTCACAGTGACCAGGAAGAAAAGGCGGGCACCCCTCGTCTGCACGTGCAACAAGAGTAAACTTCCTGTAATGAACGTACAGTACTACGAACCAGACCCAAAAAGACGGGCACTCCTCGTCGGCACGTGCAACAAGAGTCAACTTCCTGTAATGAACGTACAGTACTACGAACCAGACCCAAAAAGGCAGGCACTCCTCGTCGGCACGAGCGCGGTAGCATTACAACTACCCCTGCTGTACAGTAATAGCCTCCATTTGTAAGTAGGAGTCGTATGTAAGTTGGATGTTTGTAACTCGGGCACTGCCTGTATAGCAAAATAGCAATGACTAGAAGTTTTATCTTCATACTGGTCATCGTAACTTGTACTTTTTTTAAGCTCCAAGCAAGCAGCTAAATACAAACTTGAAAATAAGTCATGTGAACAGCTTTACCTGCCAAAGGATGAATATTTCTGAACGGCCAGTTTTGTGATCTATACAGCCCTACTAAACAGCATAGCCAGGTCTTTGACCTCCGTTGCAGTAACATGACTGTTCAATTAAAGGCATAATCCACTTTTTGCAAAAGATTGCTAAATGCACCAATATTGCAAAAAGAAAAAAAGTGCATTGATTTTTTTTCTTTCCATTTGAGCCTTGAAAAGCATTGCAACCACAATCAGAGGATTATACGTTTTGGTGAGGTAAGACAAAAGGCACCAAAAAGCCCCATACTAAAATACTAGGAAGTACAAAGAGAAATGACAAAAGATTGAAACAGATAACTATAACATCATACCTTGTTTTACTTTAATATGTCCACTGTACATTTTACATTTACAAGGACTTATAAAAGAATAATGATTCATTCTTTACACATAGCTGACAAAGCTGATACATAAATGCTTGAACTGAGAACAGATGAATTGCTGTTTTGACAGAGGTCAGAGTGATGTTCTAAAAGCTGCTTCGGAGAGTGAACAATTATCTTCCGCGATGCTGTGGAAATCTAAGTCTAGGCGTTTTATTCTCTGATAGACTTTCAATGTCCTAAGTGCTTAGTGCACTGGGCGCACGCTGGCAAAAAAAGATATGCTGCATTGCAAGGAACAGAACTTCGCTGGTGTACTCAAAGAACTCTAGTCATCATTTCCACCAAAAATTGGGAAACACAAGTATGTTTTTGCATTTATTACTGCAGAAAAAATAGGGTCCTCCTATATTTTTCACCCATGTTTGGCTAGTAATTAGTACTTATGCCCTGAGGCACTATATGTATGCATACACAAATATAAGCGCTTACCCACGCATTCATATGGGCTTAAGGTCCCATTCACACCAGGCTGTAAAGCTGCCCATACACCTTACGAATATAGTCCGATTTTCGTATGCGATCGCGTTTTTGTCCGATATTCGTAAGGTGGATGGGCAGTGTAAAACCGCAAATACTGTACAATCGATCGACTTTTGACCAACCAGCAGGTTAGAAAACTTCAGTTGATCGTACGATTTTCACAAGGTTGGTGGCGTTTCCGTACGTCATAATTCGTACGATTTACACTGCTCATGCTCAAGCGAAAAAACGTTCGGTCGATTACCGCAATTCGTCCAGGTGCATTTTTTAATTACTGCTGATTGAACCTTGCGATAATCAGGGCAGGATGGGGCCGCCGAACGAAAATTGCAAGGTGTATGGGCAGCTTAAGAGCGTTTCAAGACTCACTTTCAGCTCGTTTTCAGTTGTCCAATGAAAAGCAGTCTCAGCTGCTGAAACGAAAGTGCAAAACGTGCTGATCGGCACGTTTCCGTTGAAGCCTTTAGAGCAAAACGAACTGATAATCACCACAAAAGAAGCTCATGGACTATTTTAAACAGCGGGCATATTGCTAAGCGTGATTCAACGTGTTTGCGTGAATGGCCCTCTTAGGAATACATGGGATTTTGATTTGCATGCGTTACAGCACTGAAAAAACGCACAACGAAACGCACCGGTGTGAACGGAGCCTAAATTCCCGAATGCAGAAGTTTCACTTTAAGGAATGTACGCCCATTTGCTTCCATGTGTAAACATCAGTAGTTTACATACATATACCCGTATACAGCACATTCTGTCCATACAATGCTATGGACACAAACATGCAGCAGCTGCAGCTCTCAGGCGGGTTTTTTTTACACTGTATGGTCACAGGCCTGTATTTGCGTCTGTGAATGAGCCCTCATACTTCAAAACATACTGGTGGTTTAAAGCTAAATTTCCCTAAAAGAAAGATGTGATCTGTCATTGCTATCCTACTTCTGAAAATGCTGGTTCATGCCTGTTATGCTAATCTTCTGGCTTCGGCACTTTGTCAAGTCACTGACCTGGTACAAGTATTCATGTCAGGAAAGTCAGAGGAAAGAAGTTCTTATCCGCACGTTTGTTTTGGGTGAAAGACTCAACATATTGAAACAACAAGCATCAACACTCAGCAATATCAGCCATGTTATGTCAGAGAACTTATCCTTTAAATTCTTTGTGTTAAAGTGACCTTAGAATGTATGTCATTTCCTTGTGACTCAAAAGCACAGGCTTTAGATTGTTAGATCCGTTGGTTCGGCAACAGATGTGAAAGGTAAATGCGTGCTGCCTAATATATCATTGTTCAATATATATATTGAACGTAAATAAATTATTCAAGTGTTTTTTAAATAATGTATTCTTATTTTTTTTAATGTAAATGTTTACACTGAGACACGCACACTCTGGCCTAGCTTAGGCAAGATTCAAACTTGAGCTTTTGCCTCCTCATCAGTTTTGGGGGCTTTTTTTATGTGCGTTTGTATACACGTTTTAATACATAAGCAGATTTGTTTAGGCAATTTGAAAGAAAGGTACTAGGTGGAGTAGCTGGTTTTTCTGTGCACAAATGCATGACAAAAGTATCTTACTTGCATGTTTGCACATTTTTAACATGCTCCTATTATTGTCTATGGGGCCAAAAGCACACTTTCCTGTCCCAAAGAACTTCCCATACTTCTTTGGAGCAACAAAGACATGGCTCAGATACAAATAGGCCCCTTAGAATAAAAGTGAAATCTCGTATCAAACATTGTCACATTTCTCAAATCACTCCGGTGTACATAGGGGCTTAGTGGGTGTCTTGTGTGCCAATCACCAAAGATACTGTATATACCTTCATGCCATCGACAAATGTGGCTAATCACCAGATGAGAACCATTGCTTTTCTACTGTAACGAGTGTCTATCCATGGAGACACCTAGATTACTATGAAATCTCAGAGGCTTTCATGCTTATGGAATCAGCCCTATGAACATAGATGACTTAGTTTGGGGCACTGGTTTCCCCTGAGTGCAATACAAGGATACAAGCTTTAGTCCTCTTTTGGGTCACGGAAGTACATTTGCTAATGTAATGTAAAGCATCTAGCAGGCTACTGGCCAATGTTTACTGACAGCGCAGAGCCATGCTGCAGCCAGGAAAGATTCTGACAATATTGTTGGGATCCACCCCGATGCCTGATTGACAGCTGGCTCTGCCTCTCTAGAGCCAGAGCGAGTTGTGCCAACCCCCTCCCCTGCCTGCTGCTCCAATGAGTGCTGGAGGAACAAAGAAAGGGGAGGGGGAATCCCTGCGCGGAGCGATAACTGACAGTTAGGGAGAGACAAGGGAGGAGAACATGATCTGAGCAATTAGCGGTTACATGATCACTCAACTCTCTGTATTTTCAGCTGGCGTGTGACAGCTGCAGTGTCCCGCGCCGGCTCTAAGTATTAGGAAGAGTACATTTTACTCTCCAAATATTTATTCTTTAAGATTTTTAGGCATAAGAAAAAACAGCACTTTTACCACTGTTACCTGTGTGCTTGGTCACAGTTGTCACCTCTGCCACTACTATACCTGTACCACTATTGCTGGTTGGCAGCGGGTTACTGAAAGTAGAACTCTAAACACCCAGTTTGAATCCATACTGTATGTGTTTTACCTGCCACAGGTTTTCAAGTTCTGTTCTGCCAGTCTTGGAATTCCCACAACATTGCTAAACTTCATGCCCAGACATGTGGCACCAGTATTTCCAATTTCTGCTTTAAAGATTCCAGTGTCACCATTACAATTTTTTTTGCACTGATCCCTTAAAACTGAACTCTGGGCATGAAAACTCTCTTTGAGAGATATATATATATATATTGCACCAACAATTTATGCAACACTTTACATATAAAGTAAAAGTAGCAGTGACATCATCACTGTGCTTTACATAGCTTTACATTTTAGCCTGTACAGAGAATGAAGCTGTGAGAAGGACCCATCAGCCCCTCCCACTACAGGCTACCTGCAGAAAACTAAAGGAGGGGGCGGAGACAAGACCACTCACCCTGCACATGAAGAGAGAGCAGCAGTGTTTGGTCTGTATTGCAAGAAGTTTCACACTGGATTACTGCACAGCTCTGGAAGAAATATACAAAACATACCAAGGTTCAATCTAGAATAAACACGTCTCTTGTATTTAGAAAGTTCAGCTTTGAGCTGACTCTTTGAAATAAGAGCACTCTCATCCTTTGTTGCCCTGTGTCAATCCTAAACTATTTTTAATAGTCATAGCTACTCTGCCACCCCCAATTCCCCTTGTTATATTTACTCCACTCGTATTTGGTTTCAACCTCCAGTATAAATAAAGGATTCCCCCAGCACTCAGCCTAGGGCCAGTGGATCAAAGCTAAAGACGTGGCTTGGTCTATTTCTAAAAAACGTTTGATGAAATATAATGTAATTTGCTACGTATGTTTCGCATTCCAGGGGGCCACATGCTGAGCTAATAAACTCTCCGTGGAGCATGGATGCGGACTCTTAACAGCACATATGGCGAGTTCCAGCCATTACTTCGGGACAGCTGCTATGTGTTAAGATTAGAAATTGGAGACAGTCCTGTGGTCACTATTCAATGGGTTTATTTTTTGTCTAATGTCAAAGTCTCCCCAAATATGTTATTCATGAAAGTCCCAACATCTAGTCTTTCTGGGTGTCTTTTCTGAGTCACAAACATTTCCAAGCCAAACACACTTCGATCCGCATGCACACAAACAACGAAACATACACAAGTGACTCAGACAACAACAAAGTAATGACTCCCATCCTGCAGACAGAAAGCAGAAGTGGGGGGTATTGTGCGTCTCTGATAATCACTGCTTTATTTCCTGTTGAAAACTCTAGTCTGGAATGAGTTCTGGTTTTAGTGCAGGATAGATACTTATACCGTAGTGGCTTGCAAACCTTGTATAGTATACAGATTGATTGTACAGGTTTGGAGAGGAAGAAACTATTATACCAAGTAGTCAGAAGGAGCAGTGTATATTTTGTGTAATTCAGTAATTAAAGGAGAACTATGGGGAGAGTGAAATACACTCATCCCCATAGTTAGAGCCAACATGCGACACTGCTGCTGTCACACGCTGGCTCTATTGATCCAGAACTGAGTGATCACAAACCACCGATCGCTCAGTTCACAATCTTCTCCTTTCAGACAGCGGTGACTGTCAGTCATCGCTCCCCGCAGGGATTCCCCCTCCCCTCTCCATTCCTACAGAGCTCATTGGAGGGATAGACAGGGGTAGGGGGCAGCACAGCTGGATCTAGAGAGGCAGAGCAAGCTGTCAATCAGAAAGCAAGGTGGATCCCGACAATATTGTCAGGATCTTTCCTGGCTGCAGCGCAGAAGCCCACTATTTGCTGAGTTTTGGGTCACAGGAGGACATTAGTGAATGTCCTTCTGTGACCCAAAAAAATGTAACGCCAAAAAAGGTTTGCCCTTAGTTCTCGTTTAACCTGATTGAGTAGGTCAGCGGAACTTGCACTAGATGGAAAAGCTTAAAGCGGAACTCTGGGATGAGCAAACATTGTCTAAATAGAGGAAGTATGTGTATCTTTACTTGGTGTGTTTTGTGTACTTCTTCCACATCTATGCAGTCATTGACTGTGATTCCTTTATTATAGAAAGATCCTACACAGAGGCAAAGACCTGTCACTGCTGCTCTCTCTCCTTGTGGAAGGTGACTGGTCTTGCTTCCGCCCTCTTATATATATATATATATTGCACCAACAATTTATGCAACACTTTACATATAAAGTAAAAGTAGCAGTGACATCATCACTGTGCTTTACATAGCTTTACATTTTAGCCTGTACAGAGAATGAAGCTGTGAGAAGGACCCATCAGCCCCTCCCACTACAGGCTACCTGCAGAAAACTAAAGGAGGGGGCGGAGACAAGACCACTCACCCTGCACATGAAGAGAGAGCAGCAGTGTTTGGTCTGTATTGCAAGAAGTTTCACACTGGATTACTGCACAGCTCTGGAAGAAATATACAAAACATACCAAGGTTCAATCTAGAATAAACACGTCTCTTGTATTTAGAAAGTTCAGCTTTGAGCTGACTCTTTGAAATAAGAGCACTCTCATCCTTTGTTGCCCTGTGTCAATCCTAAACTATTTTTAATAGTCATAGCTACTCTGCCACCCCCAATTCCCCTTGTTATATTTACTCCACTCGTATTTGGTTTCAACCTCCAGTATAAATAAAGGATTCCCCCAGCACTCAGCCTAGGGCCAGTGGATCAAAGCTAAAGACGTGGCTTGGTCTATTTCTAAAAAACGTTTGATGAAATATAATGTAATTTGCTACGTATGTTTCGCATTCCAGGGGGCCACATGCTGAGCTAATAAACTCTCCGTGGAGCATGGATGCGGACTCTTAACAGCACATATGGCGAGTTCCAGCCATTACTTCGGGACAGCTGCTATGTGTTAAGATTAGAAATTGGAGACAGTCCTGTGGTCACTATTCAATGGGTTTATTTTTTGTCTAATGTCAAAGTCTCCCCAAATATGTTATTCATGAAAGTCCCAACATCTAGTCTTTCTGGGTGTCTTTTCTGAGTCACAAACATTTCCAAGCCAAACACACTTCGATCCGCATGCACACAAACAACGAAACATACACAAGTGACTCAGACAACAACAAAGTAATGACTCCCATCCTGCAGACAGAAAGCAGAAGTGGGGGGTATTGTGCGTCTCTGATAATCACTGCTTTATTTCCTGTTGAAAACTCTAGTCTGGAATGAGTTCTGGTTTTAGTGCAGGATAGATACTTATACCGTAGTGGCTTGCAAACCTTGTATAGTATACAGATTGATTGTACAGGTTTGGAGAGGAAGAAACTATTATACCAAGTAGTCAGAAGGAGCAGTGTATATTTTGTGTAATTCAGTAATTAAAGGAGAACTATGGGGAGAGTGAAATACACTCATCCCCATAGTTAGAGCCAACATGCGACACTGCTGCTGTCACACGCTGGCTCTATTGATCCAGAACTGAGTGATCACAAACCACCGATCGCTCAGTTCACAATCTTCTCCTTTCAGACAGCGGTGACTGTCAGTCATCGCTCCCCGCAGGGATTCCCCCTCCCCTCTCCATTCCTACAGAGCTCATTGGAGGGATAGACAGGGGTAGGGGGCAGCACAGCTGGATCTAGAGAGGCAGAGCAAGCTGTCAATCAGAAAGCAAGGTGGATCCCGACAATATTGTCAGGATCTTTCCTGGCTGCAGCGCAGAAGCCCACTATTTGCTGAGTTTTGGGTCACAGGAGGACATTAGTGAATGTCCTTCTGTGACCCAAAAAAATGTAACGCCAAAAAAGGTTTGCCCTTAGTTCTCGTTTAACCTGATTGAGTAGGTCAGCGGAACTTGCACTAGATGGAAAAGCTTAAAGCGGAACTCTGGGATGAGCAAACATTGTCTAAATAGAGGAAGTATGTGTATCTTTACTTGGTGTGTTTTGTGTACTTCTTCCACATCTATGCAGTCATTGACTGTGATTCCTTTATTATAGAAAGATCCTACACAGAGGCAAAGACCTGTCACTGCTGCTCTCTCTCCTTGTGGAAGGTGACTGGTCTTGCTTCCGCCCTCCTGCTGTTGTTTTACACAGTGGTTTGGCCTGCTGGACTCCTCCCACAGCTCTGCTCTAAGCACAGGCTATGTACAGCACTGTGATGATGTCACAAGCTAATAATTGGGCTTTTAAAAATAATTATTATTATTTTTATTAACATTATTATTATTATACAGGATTTATATAGTGCAGCGCTTTACAACATATAGGAAGACAGCACAAGTACAATGCAATACCATACAAAAGGATTAGAGGACCCGGCTCATGAAAGCTTACAATTTACAATTGGCGCCCTCATAGTAGATTTATATCCCTTGTGGCTATGTAAAACGCTTTCTGTGCCTAGGGTTCAGCTTTAAGAAAGTCATCCATAGAGAAGGCTGGAACTTCTGTGGTCGATAAAGAAATTGAAACAACTATTACATTCATAGCAATGGAGAGGATTTATCACACATTAGCAGACAGAATCTGGAGCCGTTGTCTATAGTAACCAATCAGCTTCTATCTTCAATTTGTTCAGTTAAACTTTGCAAATAAAATATAGAAGCTGATTGGTTGCCATGGACAACTGCTCCAGATTCTGCCTGCTCCAGTTTTCCCCCAATGTGTCTAAAATCCCCCAAAGCTGCACAAAAATAGGGATATTTGACATTTTTGTGCTTCTGCAGTGCAGAAAATTGTTCTAAATTAGCTGCCATTATAAACTAAATGAAGCTAAAAAGTGATAGTTGGCAGCTTTCCTCTATGGGATTAGTGGAGAAGTCAGCAGACTCAGCATGGTATTGGAAAATATTACTCGCTGCCATCCCACCGTGATTTTAAATGCTTTTAGTTCTGAAAGCTCCTGAAACCTCAACAGACTGATCCAGCTCTATTTCTATTAAGTGGCACTTTAAAGTCCCTAGAAGCACAATTTCTTTCCTAGTTGACCTGATATCTGTATTGCACGAGGAGCCTCGGAACTATAAGATAGGTACTTTCCAACACACTGGTTTGATTTCAAACATTGAGGGGCCCTTTTACACAGGAAGTGTCTGTTATGATTAGCAGGGGATCCGTGAACAGATCCCGGGCTGAATTGGATCACAACGGAACGCATGTCACTTTTGTGACATCATAGACTGTTTGGTTTTATTTCATCCATCATCAAAACAATGACACTTATTAGTCCTACGGGCAGGCGGATGTAAACGGACGTGCGGCCCTTTACATCCTTCTACCTCCGATCATCGCATTTAGATCTGTAAAAATGGAAAAGGAGGCAAACGTTTTTCATTAGTTTTTTTGGACCTAGACAGACTCTGAGGTAATCGGACGCACACTAGTAAAACTATCGCACTCTGTTAATGTCGCGTTGCTGATAGTTTATTGAGCCCAGGATTGAATCGGATATGAACCACTCACTCATATAATGGTAGAAGATAATATGGAAGTGATACCTTTAGGTACAGGTAATGTGCAAACATGGTCGGGGGAATTTATCAAAACTGAAGCAGACAAAATCCGGAGCAGTTGCTCGTGGCCACCAATCAACATCTCTCTTCAGTATGTTCAGTTATGGTTTGAAAATGAAAGAGAGATGCTGATTGGTTGCCATGCATGGCTGCTCCAGATTTTGTCTACTTCAGTTTTGATAAATTCCCCTCATTGTGTATGATTACTTGATGACCTTGGTGATCTTAAAGGAAACCTTTAAAAAGAGAAATTTAAATGCTGCCATTGCTAAGAAAAAAATTCCAAACTTTTGGGGGAAAAAACAAAGTCTAAACCTCAGAGAAAAGGTCTACAAACTTACAAAGCTCAGTTTGAATTCTATGAAGATCACTGAAGTGCAGAACTTCCCAATGGGCCCCCTTTTGAGTCTGGGGCCACAGGTGGCTGTCAATTTTGCCCTTAAGCTGACTGCACATGTCTCGGATTTCGCCCGATCCAACCCGTGGGTGGCCCTGCTGACACCACCTGACTCAACAAACCTAAACTGAAAATTCAAAGTTGCCTGGTGGAAAACTGTAGGTCGAAACACTGACTGGAGCCAATCAGATTCAGACTCTAGTTGGGTATTCTGACAGCTTTGGGTGCCAGCTGACAGAATCCAATAGCCTGGAGTGTGGACGGGAGAGCTGAGTGACTTCTTTCCATGTACAGCCAGATTCATTATAATCTGCCTCTGACCTCCAACATCATTCAAATCGATTTCATTGATCATTAATCAACCTTATCATTAATATGTTGCCTGGTGAGGCATGCATCTGAAAACAGCACAAGAGCTTATAATTAATGTGTACATCAGCATATATTAATAACCCAAGCCAGCATGTATTTTTAGATCTGTCTCAGTATTCACATACACATTGGATATATTAGTAAAGCATTACATTTCTCTTCCAGCTGGAAGGAGAGCGACAAAGTAAAGGGATACAAAGCAGCCGGCTGCATACACAGCTGAACGTTTTATATCTTGAAGCTCAAAACTCCGAAACGCTAAACAACAACCAGAATCCAATACTTTTACATTGTCCACTTATGAACACTCAAGAGCCTGTAGCTCAATGTCTGATGCTCAAAAAGCCACAGGAGCTACTTTGGAAGCAGAATGGGGCAATTTGGCTCCATAGACTTCGCCGGAAAAAGCCTGAAAATGAGCGGTTTTCAAGGCTAAACAACTGTTTCCTCCTCCTGGTACCTGGCTTTCTATTGGCTAAAACAAAAACGCTCAAGTCTGAATATGCCTGGAAAGCACGCAAATAAAGACTCTCCAAAACCACCTGTAGGAGCATTTTTCAGATGCTTCCATTGAACTCCACTGGGCCAAAAATGCCCATTCTGCTTGAGGGCCCGTTCTCACGAGAAGCACTAGCCATTTTTTTTTTGGCGCAGCCCCAACACATAGACAATGCAATTTGCATTGTTTGAAATGGGTCCAGGTCATACCACTGCATTGTGATGGTGTACGCTGAATAAAATGGCGCCATGCAGTACTTTTTTTCAGTGCAGCGTGGTGTCAAATGTTACATCCGCATGTCACCATGCTGTACCCATAGACCTCACTTGTCAAATTTCAATAAAGTTCTGACCAAAAAAAGTAAACAGTGTGATGCGCATGTGACTGCCAGCGCACACCAGCAGCTGACCGTTTAGCACAGCTTGGTGTTGTCAATGGGCCCTCAAAAGTAGCTCATGTATCTTTGTGAGCGTCAGGCGTCTGAGCGCTCATATGTGAACACGCACTATTTAAAAGCACTAGATTTTGGTCAAATAATCCACAGCCAACACCGCTCACATTCCGGAACCGTCTTCCACTACTACTGCATCTTGTGCGCAGGCAAACAAGCGTGCCATTGCCTATAGCAGCCCAATCCAGAAATAGCCGCAATCTAAGGGTCTTCACCGAAGATAACAATCTTTATTTATAGAGCAAATACATAATATTTCTTCCTGCTCACGAGTGCTCAACCCCTAACACGCTTCACCACTCCGGCTTATTCATGGCGATTGGTGATCATAAGACCCTTGGAGTGCGGCTATCTCTGGATTGACTGGATTATGGTGAGCGTTGTAGTAGTACTAAAGGCTGGGCGGTTTTTACCATGACGCATACTCTGCATTAGGGTAAAAAACACCCAATAACCTTCCATGCATCCTGCCCCAAACACCTATCGTCCCTTGTCACCTCCGCCAGGTGAGGGAAGATATCCGCCGTTCCCCACACTTTTTGGTTGTGGGGGAGGGTACTGAAGGAAGTGAAGCGATAGGCACTTTCTGCCGCCAGTCACACTGTTGATAGGGCAGCGATGGAGGGAGCAGGGGTATGGCTTGCTGTGCACTGTGTGTATGTCTACGCACACAGCTAGGCGCGGGTCATGGACATGAACGTGCAGGCACGGGTGTCTCCTCAGCAGCCAGCCAGCTGAAGGAGTCCATAATAGAAGCCACCAGCACTCGATGATGTGTGCAAGAAGTAAAACACTTTTTATTAAATTGTCACATGCGTCATACAGCCAACGTTTCGGGGCCACGCAGGGTCCCTTCTTCTGGACGATATAGTGACGAGTGCTGGTGCATCGAGTGCTGGTGACTTCTGTAATGGACTGTATCTGACACGGCGCCATCCGTGTTGTCACTTCGAACAGGATATACTGTACGCTATATGGAGTGTGGTGATTTCGTATATGGATTGCAGCCAGCTGAAGGAGACACACACAAATAGGCATGGGGATCAGAGGTTTGGGGATCAGAGGTTTGGGGAGCAGATGTAGGACCATGAGGAGAGAAACAACTTTTAACAAGAAGAATGTATCTTAATGCATCTTAAACAAAACAAAAAGCAAAGGTTCAATATCACTTTGATCTATAAGCTACATAACCCTCAATTGGGAATCAGAAGTGTTATATACAGGGGTAGGCAACCTTGGCACTCCAGCTGTTGTGGAACTACAAGTCCCATGCTGCATTGCAAGACTCTGGCAACCTCTAACCCAACTTCCAGAGGCAAAGGCATGATGGGATATGTAGTAGGACCACAGCTGGATTGCCTACACCTGATTTAGGGGATCATCATGCTTGTATACAAAAATTCTGTGATCATAGGACTATTTATATAGCGAGATGCCCGGGACAAGCCGTACACAGGAGACAATAGAAAGTTATAGAGGAACATGACTGGAAGGAGTTACCTGACTATCGCAGCCTGGCTGGCGGTGACGAGGCTCTCCTCCGCTATTGTCCGGGATGGGGTGTAAGAATGGTATCCTGTCAGGACTACGCTGCCGGAATCTTTTATCTCCATGATGGACGATGCATGCCTTCCCCGCACAGCACACGACTGTCAGCAGTCCGGGAGCATGGCTTTCCTCCTCTGCAGCCCTTTTTGTCACGGCTGCCGCTGCCTGTGTGTGTCCCGGGCAGAGCGGAGACTGGGGTGAGAGAAGGACAGGACTGAGCTGATTGCCAGACTTCCCAATCACCGCCCCCACACCGAGGACACAGCCCGACCGACAGCGCACACACCATAGCACTCACTGGGACTGCTGGGCACTTCTAGTCATACCCTAGCACACGGGGACAATGAAAGGCACCAGGAAGGACAGAAGCATGGATTCCCTTCATTTATCAGTATTCATCCATTTCTTCTGTATGGCAAAAGTGTCATCAAAATGTTTTTACCTATTTCACATGGTCCATTACAATGGGTGCTGCTGCTGATGTTTTAAAGTTGTAATTTCCTGCAGAATCAGCTGATCCCCATAGCATCTTGTTTTAGGGTGGCTCCTTTCCCTTGCTGTGTTCTATGGAGCCGCCCTTGTGTGTGATAGTAAGCCCAGGGCCATCCCCTTAATGAGCGGGGCTGTGGCAGCATCTCTTGGGTCACATAGGGGTGGCCAAGGCAGCCGTCAGAAATTTTGGGGCCCCCGCTGGACACGGGCTTAGTGACGCGCTGGACGCAGGGCTTAGCGACGCACTGGACACAGGACCCACCTGAGAGTGACCCTGCAGAGCCCACCATAGATGCTGCACAGCCCATCCAGGACTCTCTATGGTGGGCTCTGAAGGGGTCTCAGGTGGGCTGGTCAGGGCTGCATCCCTCCCTCCTTTCCTTCCTACCTTCCTAGCTCCTCTTACCTGCACACGTGGCCTCGTCTGCTGCCGGACAGGCCAGAAGTGACGTCACTTCCGGGCAGTCCGACATCAGGCGAGCAGCATCGCTGATGGGGCCCCAGCTTGTCTCAAAGCCGCCGGAGCGGCAATACTGGGGCCCTGCGCTGCTAGGGCCAGGCCTCCGCCTCCTCGCCCTTAACCGTCGGCCGATAGTCATGTATTTGTAGTTACATGAGTATCGGCCGTACCCCCTGATGGCTGCCCTTGGGGTGGCAGGCAGAGTGGCATGGCCGCTCGTCTCCACACTGTTTGCATTGTGCTTGCCACTCCCTTTCCAGCCAGATCATCCCAGGTTGTTAAGACCCAGAGAGCTGTGTAAGAGCCATACAGCTCTTAGCAACCTGGGACGCTCTGGCCGGCATCCCTCTCAGCTCCTGGCAACCAGCGACGTCACTGGTTGCCAATAACTGGGCAGGATGCCAGCTGGAGCCAGAGCCCCCCAACTGCACTACCAGCCCCTGCCCTGATTAATGTGCATTACCACCAAGGGGTGGAGATCAAAGGCAAAGGACGCTCCTGATTAAGCCTAATTAGCTGAGGCACAACGGAGGGGGGGGGGACACACTTATCAAAACTGGAGCAGAAGAATCTGGAGCAGTCGTCTACGGCAAGCAATCAGCTTCTCTCTTCAGTTTGTTCAGTTAAGGTTTGAAAATGAAAGAGAGAAGCTGATTGGTTGCCATGCGCTGCTGCTCCAGATTTTGACTGCTCCAGTTTTGATAAATTCCCCTCATTGTCATCCCAGTACCACAGCTGCTCATAAACAAATGAGGTGCTGACATCATTTACCTTATATGGCCATATTTGTTCAGTGATTGACCAAATATAGCCATGTGGTGACATCATTGACCTTATATGGCCATATTAGATCAGTCAATGACCAAATTTAGCCATGTGGCCATATAAGGTCAATGATGTCACTGCATCGCACCCCTTTGCTTACATGCAGCTGTGGGCAGGGAATTCCCCAGCCGTAGTTGATTGAGAAGCAGGAGGTTCCTTTCAGGTTCAGATTGGGTTTGGTCTGAACCTGAGCTCATCCCTATTCCCGTCCAGACCAGTTTTCAGTGCTGACAATTACACTAGTATGTAACACACTTAGATACATTTTAGATCTTTTGTTCAAGATTGTACTTTCTTAAGCTGGTATCGAAACGTTTTTTTTAATTACCATCCAGTACCAGATGGCAGTAATCAACAAGGAAAGTGAGAGCCAGTTGCCAACCACAGCTATTATTTACAGTGTGTGATGCTGTGATTGGTTACAGCGATCACGAAGAACAGAGCCACGCCCAAGGCACTATACCCTGTTTTTGTGATCTGCACTGTCCAATGGAAAGTGTGATCACTGTTCTGTGCTTGTGCACGCACTAGAGGGCGCACATGAGCACCACAAAAAATGACATTTTAAAACACCATTCCATCCTTGGAGGACTACCATCCATCCGTTTATGTAAAATGGGCGGACAGCAAGTGGATAAAGTATATCTAAAAGCAAAGTTTTTATTTGACTTAGGATACAGTAGCTTAGGATAGGTTAGGTAAGGAATGTGTTAGGGAACGAGTAAGAGTCTTAACAAGTACCAAATCCAGTTACAATGTGATGCACAAGCCCCATAAAGTTAACAAATGCTTTCTTTACCTTCCGTTGACTGAGCCAAATCCTCCTTCATCAGTTTTATGTTACACAATATTAACATAGCTGTTCATCAAGCCCATATTTTCAGGCGGGTGTTTGTTTTATACATGCAGCCCTGCTTTGGGCAAGCAGAGCTAAATGTAGAGCAGGGGAAGCCGGCGCTCGTTTTTGCACAAGTGATCCACACTGATCACTTGTATAGCAGCCTGCTGGTCCTTCCCCCGGCCCGCTTCCCCCTTCTTGTACAAATGATCCACCGCGATCGCTTGTATAGCAGTCTGCTGGTCCTTCCCCCGGCCAACTTCCCCCTTCTTGTACAAGTGATCCACCCCGATCACTTGTATAGCAGTCTTCTGGTCCTTCCACCGGCTGGCTTCCCCCTTCTTGTACAAGTGATCCACCCCGATCACTGGTATAGCAGCCTGCTGGCCCTTCCCCCGGCCGGCTCCCCCCTTCATGGTCCATCCATCCCTCCAAAGTCTGTCCCCTCAGCCACCTGCCCCCTCCCTGCCATGGTTTTCAGGCTCCCCCACTCTTCTGGGGCACTGGGGACCACGGTAATAATTTCAGGAAGGATCTGTTCTGTGATCAGTGACACAGGAGCGCTGTATTCACAGCACTTCCTGTGACAGCTGTCACATGTGGAGCTGTACAGAAGATCGAGCACAATGCTGTGCTGGATTTTCTGTACTGGAGGGCAGGCTTCATAAAGAGAGCCTGTCACCTCTGAATGAAAGCACATAGAGGCTTGTAATCCCCTGTGTGATATCAATAAATTTAAGAGAAAAAAGTGATAAAAATATACAAAATAATAAAATAAAAAGTGATAAAAAGGTTAAAAAAAACTAAAAGTGATAAAGAAGTCAAAAAATAAAATAAATACAAATTGAAATAAAAAACTACCCTGCCCCCCACCATCTGCATGCAAATAAAGTTTAAAAAAAATAAAGTTAAATAAAATGAAAAATACCCCCCAAAAAATTAAAGTCCCCCTCCAACACGAAATGCGCCCACAAAAAAAACCTGGCTCCTAACTTTTTTTAGCTGGCTCCTGGATTCAAAGAAAATTTATCAAGCCCTGATTTAGATTACTATTGAAAGGACTGCTTTGATTTGAATTCTTTTTGCCTAAATTCAAGGGTTAAGGGTATTCCGCTTCAACCCCCAGCTGTTCAGTGGGTGATCTTTGGTCATGACATACTTTGTCTGATATCCCTATCCTGAGGTCAAAGGTTAGATATCCTATGATTTGACCTTCACCCAAACATTCCATTTTTTTTTGACCACTTTTGCTGTTGGTCCTAATTTTCTCCCACCTTTTGTCTTGTTGGGGTTCATTAACCATCAAATAACAGTGTCAGTTGGATTGCATTCTGACATCTCACGTAGCTGTGAATTATTATGCTTCTGTGTCCCTTAATGGGTCATAAAGAAAAGAAAATTTTTGTTCTTACTGTAAAATGTTTTTCGTGGACTTTCTTGGACTTCTTGGACTTTCTTGGAGCCTATTGAGGAATGCAGGTTCACCCCTCTGTGTCCTGGTCCTAAGTTCTACTTCCTTACAAAAAAGGCAGGGTTATAGTGTGCTGGCTTTCAACATTTGTTTTTGTTCACCAGGGTTTACCTCCTGTAGACAGATGCATTAAACCCACACTTACAATTACTGTATATCAGTGCCCTTTCATCTGCTTACTTCCACGATTGCCAGAATAGTTGACTGGTTCCATAATAAACAGAGTAACTTCTGGGTCTGTTTAGTGAAACACTTAGCGAGTTGAAAACCTACTGCTCTTCCATGGCTCACTCCAAATGCAAGCTCTAAGCTACTTACGTTGCCTCTTATAACAATAGCTATGGTGCTCTCTTGGACCTGTATAGTGAATAGGAAACTCATATCTTCTAGGCCAGGGCCATTGTTAACTCTTTTATGTAATCCTGACTTTTCCCCTGCTCTGTCGTAATCTATGTCATGATTTTTGTTTTGGCAGGCCGTTACCAACCCCAGCCTTTCAGATACTCTTCTGAATAGCAAAGTACAAGTTTTGCTCCCACAGGTGATGGATAAGCACTTGGATTGCTATGAACACTTGTCAATGGTCTTTCGGTCCCTTCCCTCAATTGGAACCAAAGACCATATACAGCTTTTAAATGTCTTCTTCAAAAAGTGAGGAGTTTGCATGTGCTTTCTGTGGTGTATAAACTGCTTCTTCTTGTGTCTCTACCAGATTACCTATTGTCTACTTTGAAATGGGAATCAGAGTTGCAGATACCAGGGGATTTGGTGAATTGGCCAAAAGCCTTTACTTTTGCCCATAAGGTTACTATTTCTAGCAGGTTAAAAGAGCAAAATTATCAAATGCTCTCTCAGAATGCTCTCAGTGGTACTGCTGCCCTGCTGACATATGGATATATCACTCATTAGCCTCTGACGTGTTGGAGATGTCACCAGGAGAAGGGCACCATAAACCATTTCTAGTTTGCTTGTTCTTTAATGTAACTGTTTTGGAATGCTATTTTGCTTAGTTTGTAAGATCACTGATATTAGTATACAGAATGACCCTTACATTTTACTACTGTCAATGATACCCAGGAAATATAAGAGTGTTAAACAGGGTCTTTTGAGGCATTTCCTAGCTGTTGCTCATGCTGTGATTTCTAGACAGTGGCGGTCTACCCAACCTCCTACCATTGCAGAGTGGATATGTGAGGTAGATGCCATTAGACAACTTGAGGGGTCGGTTGCCTGGGAGGAGGACAAAAGTGAAAAACATTAAATGATCTGGGTCCAATGAGACCACTTTCGGAACTCTCTAACCTTGGCTGAGTTTGTGGGTTGAGACAGAGACCTGCCCCTTTCCCTCCTATAGCCCCCAACCTTCCTTCCCACTTTTTTTCTTCTTTTTTTCTTCTCTCCTCCTTATCCCTTCTCATATCATCTTTCGTCTTTCTTATTTTTTTCTGCATGCTACTGTTCTTTTTCTCTCTATGTGAACTTTCCTGATGTTTATTTTGCACCATTTTTTGGGGGTTCTATGATAACAGTATTAGAGTCAAGGGTTTTCTACATTATTCACCTTGCTCAACTGTATATTGTATGGTTATGATGCTGTTGCACGTTTATCAAAGGAAACGCACTATTCTGACTTATGTCTGGTGTATCTTCTAAGTATCTCTTGTTTTATGCAGAATACCTAATATTGTGTACTATGTCTTTATGGTTATTGTACTTTTGTTGATATTGTGATTGTTTCACTTTTATTGTTTATGTATATACCATATGCTTTGTGGATATGCTGTAACAGTGTCCGTTCTGTTGTTCTGTTTTATGAACCTAAGAAAACTGATTAAACATAAAAAATATTACAAATAGGGCTAGAGATGATGGGAAATGTAGTCCTGACAAGGGCAGGTATGTGACCTTTGTGTAAAGGGTACAGTGCATGCTCCCTGACCATTATGTTCAGGGAAGCATTACTGATCGATCCAATGTGACCGACTTTCAGGACTACAAAGTGCAAATTCTTGGGCACATACAGTATTTGGAGGAAATACATTTAATGAGGAATGTTTGCTTGGTGGATCTGCAGAAATGAATGTAAAAAAATGAGGGTTTGACACTACTTTAAGTAAAGCTGCGAAATGTGCTCTTTCAAGCTTACAAGGATGCTTTTGTATGAAAATTTGAGTGGCTTATAGAGCTCTGTAGGTCAGGAATAGCTAAAGCATCCCACAATCTATCCAACAATATAGAAATAATTTGCATAATCTACTATTATTTTAATTCACTGTCACTGTCTTCAGGTTATATTTGCGTTTGTCCTTCTTCTGTTAGGGAACTAACATCCAAAAAGATTAATGCCCTTGTTTTATCTCTGTTAAAGCTAGATTTACAAATCAATCTTAGCATTTCTGACACTATGTCATTTGCACTGCCGAAAAGCTAAGGCTATACTTTATGAAGGTTATTATATAGTTGAGCAAAAGGTCATAGAAATCAGCTACTCTTTTTGTTCCTTTATCAGAGTAGGACAATGACAGAGAATAATAGCAGTGGAAGTCTGCAATATCTAATGGTGGCAGAATTTATATTCTCTGCTGGTTATTTTTTTGCTTGCTCCAAATTCTGTCAATTGTATATTGTATGTAGTAAGCTGGTAGCCTGTTAAGTTAAGCAGCTTGAACGAAGACACATTTTAAAAACAGCTTTATCTGTACAAAATTCCTGTGAGTTCGACTCATTAAAATGAACCATTTAAAGGGTACTTTGCTGTCCTGTATGCACTTCACATTGCAGTTAAAGTGATATGGATTTGTTATATATATTTTTTATATATAAGATATTCTTCATATATTATTGTTGATAAAATATTCCTCTAAGGTAAATAGGAAATATTGCATAAAATATTTCTTATCTACCAGTTACATCCAGCACGTGTTGCACCCTCCAGCAATCTGACCTACTGCTATGGTTTAGAAGCATTAATAGACTATGCTAATATATGTAAATAGATCTGGATAGCAGGAGATAAAATCACACAGAAAGATCTCTCTCTCTCTCTCTCTCTCTCTCTCTCTCTCTCTCTCTCTCCCTCCCTCTCCTGTATATTTTATAAAACAGTCAGTTTATACTCTTAAAAATGTTCACGAGAATTAAGTAGTTATGTGTTCCATGTCCTGTATTGGTAATAGGGTACCCCATTACCACTGTGTTATGTTTAATGTAAGCATTCAGCTTTCAGGCATGAATATTGCTGCACTACAGTCAAGTTGTTTGCACATCTAGAAGCCCAGGTTCTGAATCTAAATAAGCAGCTTTCAAACCTGGAGAGGAGCTTGTTGCTTATTGAGCAAGCACTGCCTGGAACTGAGATGAGTAGTGGTCAATAGACACGCTAAGAAAAAGGATTTGGGAACGTGCCAGGGAGTTTAAGCCTGCACTGGGATACCCAAATAAATATATCCATTTGCATCATATTGGGAATGTAAGTCAGCAGGTGAGCAGTGAGCCTTTAGGGGGCGAAGTCTGCAGGACCTGGATACAGTTCGTCAATGAACTACAGACTAGGACTGCTGCTGCTATTGTTGAAGCAGAAGGGATTATATAGCAAAAACAGAAGCAGAAGCAGAAATGGGCTTTCAGGATTAGCTTTTAATGTATGTAGGATAGGATAACTATGTTAAAGTGAATATACAGATATGCCAGATAAACAGCTTAGTCCATAGACCATACAAAGGACAAAGGGGCATCATTTGTATACCATCAGTATATCAATTGGTTATTTGTGTTAGGAATTGGTAAATAACCCAAGAACCATAATTAAATATAGTGCAGCTTACCAGTCCTTACTGTAGATGTAGTGGATACAGTTTTCTTTTTTCAGACTTTTCTTCTTTAATTTTCATCTGGTGATCTTGTCAGTAACACTCTGTCCTAGGGTGCCAATGCTCATTCACTGCTGGTAGCAATGCAAACTTATGGCATCGTAGCATAGGCAAAGAGTATGGGAAGTTTTAAGCTCATAAGATTTCTGGGAGAATCAACAGGTTTTTTCTGGTACTTCCCAAACAAAAATAACACTGTTTATGTAATGATTTCCTTAAACTATTGGCATCCAAGGATATACTGTAACTACTAAGGGTAATATAGGGATAAGGTCAGTGCCAGGATGGTTATTAGCAAGTAATAGCTATCCCAGCACAAATCTTTATGCCTGTTTTTGTTCATATGCAGGTGCCCTTCCATTCTGCATATATGAGAGGCAAAGTAAATGTAAAAGCTAGACCCTGTAAACGTTGAGTAATGTGAAGGAGGACTACTGCTTAACCAACATGGGAGGCGGCACTTATTAATTTGTGTACATACTACCGATCAAGTACAAAAAGTGATGCTTTATATGAGCACATCAAAGTAAGCCTTTCAATATTACAGCAAAACATACCAAAGACAAAATGGACAATTTAAATAATGGTTGCACTATGTCAAAATACAGCCGCTTAGTGCTGCCTGTATCATCCATTAAGCAGCTGGTCCTGTAGGCAACCTAAATGCATTATTTTAAATTCTTCCCAAGGGAATTTTGGAGAGGAGAGGATTTGTGTTTCTATGGAGAAAGGAGGGTACGGAAGACAGATAATGCTAATGTTTTTCATCTTTCACTGGCCATACACCATTAGAATTTTCATTTTAAAATGTTTGTTTCTGGAATTTTTTTTATTTTCTAATGTTTGGGGGGGGGGGGG
>NW_017306275.1:2967775-2969493 GCF_000935625.1 Nanorana parkeri | reverse complement strand
TTGTTGTGGTTATTTTTTTTTTTTTTTAAGTGTTTGGGGGGGGGGGGTCTAAACAACTGTGGGCAGCTGCTTCTCCCTCAGACATGGGATTGCTGCCCAATCAGACCAAAAACAGATATAAACAGCTTAATGATAAACCTGTACTCATTCCTACATTCACTGTTTTTTAGTACCCTCTGTGTGGACACCCTTCTTTGGCATGTCACAGAAGAATGAGTTTGAACCAAGTGTAGTGGTAGACCCCGAAGGAGCCGCCAGAATATCCCGGGTCATCACTAGTTGTCTAGGGGTTTTGCTCTTCAGCTACCCCATTAGCATTTAGCCACCCTCTTCTAGTGCCAACAAAGCTGATATCCACTCCGGTAATGCAATGCTGAATAACTTTTATTAACATCTTCATACTGGGAAGATCCTAGACATCCAGGGTGTAACAGACATAGACTCCAGACTCACTACACCTTTGTTAGCATCTCAGTGTAAATCCATTTGTGGTACAGCACATAGTAACTGAAGTAGTAGATGAGTGTGGAACAGTACAGATCCTCAGCAGGAGATAACAGCACAGGCCTCCTCCATACTTGAGGCTTAGAGAAACTCTTTCCACACTCCAGCCGCTGCCCACCCCCAGGCCTCAGGCCTAGCCTGGGGGGTGACTGGACAGCACCCAGTTCTGTGCTAATCCATGGCTGGTCCGGAACTAAAACCAACTGAGCACATGGCAATTCCCTCCAGTATATGTACCCTATCCCAGCATGCACCACTGGTTGAGAGAAACCCAGTGTTTGGCTGCCGTACTGTACATATACTCATAGTGCCCCTTATTGGGTGTCCCACAATACAGCAGAGTCACACTCCACCCAGGTGGGTAGAGTCAATGCCAGACACCTGGAATTAACCAGATAAATACCACTATAATCCAGCCAGGCTGACTACAGCCCTGGCAATCACTAAATGTCTAGTGGCCACCTCACAAAAGGTGATGAGGGCTACTTAAGTATGGAAGATCCTCTTCTATGATAAAATAAGAGTTTTACCTAACCTACTTTATGTAAAATGTGCTGCCATTCCGAATGGTGTATTGAAGTGTATGGATACAGACACTTAGGGGTCTATTCACAAAGCTGCCGAGGGCAGCCGAGTGAATGACCGATCAGAAGTGAAGTGAGCCGAACACTGTTCGGCTATTCACTTCAGGCTGGTACGGCTGATTTCAGCCGTACATCGGCTTGCTTCGTGTGGCTTCGGATCAGCCGAACATGCTCAGCATGTTCGGCTGACCCGAAGTGCAGAAGGAGTTCGACTCAGCCGATCCAACATCTGGATCGGCTGAGCCAAACCTCCGGCAGGCTTCACACTGCTGTTCGGGCTATTCTGAAAGATCCCGAACAGCAGTGAGAGAATAGCCGAATGCCGCCGAGCGGCATTTGGCTCGGCTGTTCTGCTCGGTCCCTCAGAGGCACCGAGCAGAACAGAAAAAGAGTGAAAAAAGTAGAAAAAAGTTAATAGAAAACGATTGTGCAGAGCTAGCAGTGACAGCTAGCTCCGCCCAATAGTTTCCTATTGTCCGGCGGCTCTGCTGCTGTAAAAAAATAAAAATAAAAAAAATCCCCCGGGCGCTCTGGGAGCCCCCCGCTCCCGGCCGCCAACAAGAGAAACCCCACTGTGTCTTTTTTTCCCTTTATTCTGAAACGAGCGATGTCAGAATAGAGAAAAAAAAA
>NW_017306275.1:2895812-2967711 GCF_000935625.1 Nanorana parkeri | reverse complement strand
CGGCTTTCAGCACGGCTCAGCCGAGCCGAGGCATATGCGATCGGCTCGACTGAGCCGCTCGGCCGTGATCGGGAGCTGTACGGGCTATTGTGAATAGCCCGTACAGCACCCCCTCGGTTCTCCTGAATCGAAGGGGTCCTGGGGCCGAAGCTAGCCGAAGGATCGGCCGAAGCTACGGCCAGATCCTTCGGCAGCTTTGTGAATAGACCCCTTAGAGGTTTATGTATCGAGGTGCTCTCACTATGTACTGCAGTTATTTTACCACAGCTGCAAAACAGATTAAACATTTCAAAGACTAGAAAAGAAAATGTTGCAGGAATAAGCTGTGGGCACCTAGCGGTAGCTAGGTATACGTGCAGCAGACTTAAAAACCCTCTTGCAATATAGCGCAGAAGCTTTCCCACCTCCTCCTGCCTTCTGCTCCATCATTTTGTAAAGTATGACAACCTGTCACAGCAATGGGTTAATAGCAAACTGTGGGATGTGGGGTTCAGAATTCTCAACTGTTTTTAGACCCACTATAAGTCTTTAAAAACAAGCACATACAACTGGAAATTCCAAGTCTTATAATTGTATTCACTGTTTCACAACAAGCCAAAGATTTTCCCATCTATGGGTTATGTGTAATCTAAAATATTCATGTTTATTTATCTGAATGTTTCAGGCATCTTTGAATTTTTTAGATTAGATTATTTTTCACAGGAATTGAATGCTTTGCATTTTTGCTTATAAAGAGTATGGTGCTCTTATGTTCTGAAAATGTTAGCTATTTCTGTTTTATCTGTCATTTGTAGAAACACACTTTCATAGAAAATCCTCTTTTTCTGTGAAACAATTACTGTACTTCTTTGATGTATTATAAATGAGAACACCTGCTTGTGTAAGCTATATATATATATATATACATACATACATACATACACACACAGTATATATATACCTCCAACCCACTACAGGAGTAAAAACTGACTAAGCAAACTCATTTCATTATTTGATACTGCACTACACAAAGACACAACATCCTGTCCCTAGGTCCTGATCTGGGGGGATTCAATCATTCAATATGTAGCAAGTGACTACCTCAAAGTAGAATTGTTGAAGAAAGAATGCCACACAACAGTTCCTTTGAAGTAAGCTTCTACCCAGAGAATTGAAAAACAGAATAACACAATAAGGTTGTTCAGTTCTGCTTCCAAAACAGTGCAGCAAATTAACAGCAGACACAAACTCTTAAAATCTTCACTTCTTACATATAGGTAGATCAAGCAAAGCATGCCTAAAGTGCACCTACCTTACCCACTAAACAGTTCTTCAGGCAATACACCCTGCAGACAAGTCTTCCCTTAAGAAGTCCGGTACCTAGGCTTTTAAAAGTTTCCTGGTCTCCATCTTGTTCCCAGCTGAAGGGGCAAAACCATTCCCAGAGCCTACCTGTCCCTGTGCAGGTATGCAGGATCCTGTCACTATCTACACACCCCAATCCAGGGCCTCTTTATAATGCATATTGTCCTATTTATAAGGAAGAGAAGATCACCAACACTCACGTGGAATTGCCTAAAGTGTTCTCCCTTTTATTAAAATATCATGCGTCATCCAGCCAATGTTTTGGGGGCCACACAGGGTGATGCAGTGCTCTGCATGGCCCTGAAACGTTGGCTGAATGATGCATTTGACATGATATCTTAATAAAAGCAAGAACAATTTATGCTTCCAAGTGAGTGCTGGTGATCTTCTCTTCCTGATGTCTTGGGGAACACATCCATGTCATCACTGCGAGCACCACGATTCGCAATCCAAAGGTTAACAAACTGTATGGAGTGCAGGTGACCCACCACAACACTTTATGTCCTATGTATAACACATCTGCATCCGAAATGGCTACTGGAATCTTGCAGGAACCCTGTGTCTAAGCTTGACACAGGCTTACCCAAGATGGTGCCGAGAGCCCATAGCAGAGGGCACCTTAGTCCAATGCTGGGTTCCCTCTATCTGGGTTTCTCTCTTGATGCTAAGGAAAAGGGAAAGAAGGGATCACATGCTCGCTGCATCACCTCCCAAACCCCCAGTCCAATGGAATTGGAAAGACCAGCCTAGTAGATGCCACCACAAGAGCCTCTGCCTACAAATATGTTGGGACAGTGAGTACGAACTTTCCATAGAACTGAATGCAGACTGCAGCATGTCTTCATGGGTGGAGTCAGACATAACTGCTTGTACTGCAGTAACACATTAAACAGTATAAGATAATACAAATAACAGATTGAACAGGCATTTGAAAAGAGCTTCTTTTAATCTTTTTTTAAATTTTGCTCCTTTGTAATTTGGATTAATATGAGTAGTCTCATAGCAAAAGGAGGAAAATTAATATTCTTTTCTATAAAAATTCAGCATTCATAAATACTGCTTTACCAAAATGTGCAAAGGGTCACACTGTTCTCTTCAGTATTAGTAAAAACATTTCTGAAAATAAATATAAAGCATGTTCCTTTTTGTATCTCTACTAAGGCAGACATACAAGGAGATTCTATAGTTTTCTGCCAGATGGCCAGGAATTAAATGATGGCAGTATTAAACCAAATAAAACAATGTAAACAGATCATTTTACTTTACTGGATTTAATGGAAAGCATAGATGCCAAAGCCAAAATAAAAAAATTTCTGTGATTTTTGCCAAATTAAACATGACAATTATCTATCTGGACCACAATCAATGTAATCAGACCATAAACTATCTATTCAAAGTATGTGCTAATGATGTCTGTCTGTTGTTTAAACACATGGGTTTTACTTTTTTTTTACATTTTAATAAATACAAAAATGGGGTACATATACCATACATCTTACCATATGGCCTGAAGACAATAAAAACCTAACTCCAGGCAATGTATTACTTTTTTTTATTTTGGAAGAACTAGGTTAGAGTTATAACCTCTTCTTGGTGAAAATTAATTTCACTTCCATATTGGTAAAATTTTATTTCACTTCCTGTCCCAGAGACATCTGACACCAGAACAGGAAATTAAGGGATATCTCCCCAGTTGGGATGCAGACAATAAAAACCTGACAGGGGCTTTAATCCCTTTCTCACTCTATCCAAAACTAAAATAAAATGTTACCTGGATGCTTTAACAGTATGTTTTTGGATTATGTAAAGGAATCCCACAGAAAGACACGGAGAGTACACATAGGGAGAGGCTAAATAGTTTATGTACGTTATCCAAATCAAAACTATCCCTAGTAACTATTTGAAAGTTAAAGTTTAACTCCCACAGGTTTCTCTCTCTTTGTGTGATTGTTTTACGTAAACCAACTGTCACTGCTCTCTGACAACATCCGGTACAATATAGGACCAGCAGTCCTGCATTGCATGGGAGGGCACTGCACATTCCAGAGCCTCTGACAGTGAAAGGGAGGGTGGGTGTGTATAAGGCAAGTATATCACCTTATTCATCATCCCCTAGGCAAAACCAGCAGTTAACCCTTGCAGTGAGAAGGCGGGACCCACTGCAAAGGTAAGATTTTTTCTCAGAGTTGAGCTTTTAAGTGACACTAAACTTAACTGACACCAAAGAGTTAAAGCTTAAACACCTGCGATGGACTACAATCTAAATACAAATTAGTAAACTAAACATGATTGTAGTCCACCACAGAAGCGAGCTTGAAGCGGTGGCTACTTTACAAGACACTCAAGCAGGGCAGGCCTTAGGCCTTTAGGCGCCGTGTGCGAGAAAGCTTTACAGTGCCCCTCAGTGACCACACCCCTCAGTAACCACACCCCTCAGTGGCAACACCCATTTCTCCAATACCGGCACGATTTAAAGCCTTCCATTTTGTTGAGCCCCACAAAAACAGATTAAAAAGTATGATAACAATAAAAGTTTTATTCAAAGATATTAAACTTGTAAGCACAATTTATGTATTCTTATTAAATAAAATAACAGTAGGCAAACAAGGGGTAAACAATAAATGTCAAACTAAAATAGAGTCTATAAAAATAAAGTGCACATCTAGAAATGTAAAAACAAAGAACGGAACACAAAACCTAGGCTACGTGTTAAATAGTGCATACTGTTTACTAAAACAAAGTGCATTTTGCACACTGTTGCACGTGTATAATATGTTGATTTGTGCATTCAGATTCAGACGAACCTGAAAATCACCAAAATTCAGTTGATTCGGCGGTTCGTCTGAATCCGAATTAACTAATAATTACAGGCCCAAGTGTAAGAAAAATGTATTCAGACACATAACAATATCCATTTGAGAACGTGCAGTGGCCATGTTGGCCACCGGCGCGATTTGTGCATGCGCGTCGCCATCTTGGAGGCACGGCACATGATGTCCCATGACGCCATGACTTAAGAAAAAGAATGATAGTTTTTTGGGAGTGTGTATGTGAGAATATCTGTGAGTGTGTGAGCTTATGTCTGTGGTTGTGTGTGTCTGTCAGTGTTTTTGAGGGTCCTCTCACACTAGTGCATTAATCGCACAGTCCCATGCTATTAATGCACTGTACCATGCAATCGCACCTACTGCGCATTCTGGTGTGGAAGGTGTTTTCGTTGCCATTAATTTACATGACACCCCAAACGCACCTCCCGCCCACAGTCCGATAGCCTGCACCCGAACGTCCCACTTGGGTCGTGACTAAATGGCCAAGAACAAATGTGGGTCCAGAGTGGCCAGATTTTTATGACCACCTGACGTTTGTAGGCAAATTAGCTATTATTTTGCGCTGAAGATGCTAGAGGGCCAGACCATTATCAATGGGGAAGCAGGTTGTTTACCAGGATAGTAGAAGTGATTTTTTTCTGAAGATATGGATAAACAACGCGATTTAACAGCCTTTGAACGTGGGATGATTGTTGGCGCTCAAGCCATGGATCGGGTATCAGCAAAACAGCAGAATTCGTTAAATGTTCAAGAGCAGCTATTGTTAAAGTGTTTAAAGACTGGACCATCAGCCGAAAATCTGGTTCTGAACGTGCGAATTGTGGCCATCAGCGACTAGTCAATGTTAGGGCAGAACGGAGAGTGGCAAGACTCGTACAAGACAACAGAAGGGCAACAGTGTCAGATTCCTCGCATCACCTTTCAACATCTTGTGGAGTCACGAGGCGGCCCAACGAAGTCATCTCGTGGAGTCATCTCGTGGCCCAACGAAGTACTGATGGGGTGGTCATAATAATCTGGCCACTCAGTGTATATGACTGACCTCTTATGTCTCTGAGATAATTTATTAGTTAGATTTCTCTATTGGATATCCTACCTCTAGCAGCATGTTGTCAAGTCTTATTATGCCTGCTGCATTCTATGTCATGCAAAACAAATAAAGAATGCAACGAGGCAGGTGAGTTCCCTAAATAGGGCAAGCAAGTTCCCTAAATAATTACTGCAGGAAGTGAGGCGATCCTGGAACAGAGATCTCATGGTAGGTGACCCCACAGGACATAAATAACAAGAGTGATTCAGCTTACCAGTCCATACAAAAATATCAGTATAGGGACTGGCCTTAATAAACCATAATAATTAACAAGTACTATTAAACACTTTATTTCTATAGCTTTAAAAATGAATATAAGTAACATAAACTTACCAATAAAGAATATATTCTTGAAAACAGTCAGAACATCATTCCAGGATTTGTGCTGCTTTTAGTCCTTGTATTCCTTTAAATTACTCATGTGTTGCCAAAGAGGTCTTATCCAGATTTAAACAACCAGCAAAAAGTAATGAGATGAAGAACAGAAATGCCTGGAAACTATTTTCTTGACTGGCGAAATGTTAAATCCCTGTAGATAGCATATTCACCAGTTGATTTATGGCATAATTCCAGGAACGTGGTTATGTCACTGTTTAATATATCCAAGTGCTTCTCTTGGCCGTGTTTTCACTGGAAGATCAGAAAATCAGTGTTTTTCAATCTGTTACCAATGTCTTCATGTAGGCGTGCCCTGCATTTTGTGTGGCTACCAACTGATGTAATGAGCATTTCTACACTATGGGTTACTCATTATCAAGGGTTCCAGATCTGGTTAATGTGTGCTTACTTTAACAGCAAAGAAACACACAGATTAGAGTGACAGATTGTGCATTGTGCTTGTGGATTCCTGTTTAATGTACATAACAAAGGAATATATGCTATAGTTAACTCAACCTGTAAAAAGTGATCTTTGGTTTTACAACATCTAACACCTTGTAAAAAAGAAAGCTGCCTCCCATATAATGTATATGGGATATGTCCCCCTACTGTAGACATACTGATATTAGGATTCACAGAGAAGGAGGGAGTAGCAGGTAGTGCATTTATAGAGATCACAGAACTGTAAAGAAGAACTTATTATCACTTGCAGTGTGGCTAGCCCTGCACTGCAATGGTTATCTGCTTGTTTTTGCCTAGGGTGAAAAAAAGTTATACTCATCCAATGCTGTGAGCTGGCTGGCTCTTAGACTTGTCGCTGAAGCGTTTCTCCCCCTCCTCTGCAGCAGTCTAGGAATCCTCGAGTCATCACGTCCAGTACAGTGTATAGGATGTGAGGACGCCGAGGGACATACCATCAATCGCTGCAGCAGAGGAGGAGAGAGGCTGCAGGTAGTGCTGCCAGCTCCAAGGTTCTGGTGACTATAACTTTTTTTATTCCACCCGAGGCAAAAATGAGTAGTTAACCCTTGCAGTGTGGGGGTAGCTCCACTGCAAGAGTTAATAAAATTTCTGCCCGTAGTTCTTTAAGGTATTCTCTCATGCCCCTAATGTGGGAGTCCAGGTTTGTTGACATGTTTAAAAACTCTGTCTTGTTTTAAGGCTTTAGGCAAAATTTGCCCCTTCCTGCCCCAATGACAACATTGTTACCAGCAGAAGGTAAATATGCAACAGGGACAAAGCCATAAAAAGCTGATGAGGATTTTAGCCTTCCCTTAAAAGGCATTTTTTTTTTTTAGTTTAGTTCAGAAGGGCCAGTTCACCCAACAACTGTCAGGTTTTTATTGCTGTCTTTGTCTCCATTAGGGAGACTGGCCCTCTCAATTTGTCCTGGTGACTGTGATCACTGAAAGTGAAAGAAAATCCCAAATGTTGGGTTGACACCCGCACAGGAATTGATGTGAAATCTTCCAGTGGGGTCACAAGTTCTGGTGAGCCTACTGACCACCATAGATCTCCCTCACTTTGTAGGTATTTCCTCTCACTTCCTCCTGTGGCTATCAGACAGAAAGGAAAGGCAAATCTCCCCAATGGGACAAATATGGCAGAAAAAAATGTTGACAGGGATTATAAGGCCCACTTACAGTATTCTATCCAAAACTAACAACAAAAAAATAGGATATATATGGTTAGAATTGTTAACAAAGAAAATCGATTTGGAAACCTTTGTTTCATTTTCTAATCGTTGATGGGGTCAAATCGATGATCTTGACCGCAATGACAAAAAAAATTGAAAAAACACATTGGAAAATTGAGAACAGTGAATGTGATTTTCATTCAGAAACTTAATTCATCCCAAAATCAAATGTTAAATGAAAACGACAATCATATAAAATTTCAAATAACAATCGCCAAGTCTGTGATGGCATTATTGAACGTTCCAATAGGATTTGTTCGTACAAACGTTTGTTCAAAAATCTTCTTATGGCCTTCCGGTGTGGCCTCCATCAGTGCAGTTAGAATGGCTATCAGATACCCAATGGCCGTAGGCCTTAATAAAGGCCATCCAGTAACCAAGAACGTCGCGAAGCCCAGACACTGTCGCAGGAGAGGGCGCCTGACAAAGCACACCAAGTTTGTCCGTGACATGATCCACAAAGTATGTGGCTTTGCCCCATATGAAAGACGTGCCATGGAGTTGCTGAAAGTGTCAAAGGACAAAAGAGCTCTTAAGTTCATAAAGAAAAGGATTGGAACTCACATCCGGGCTAAGAGAAAGAGAGAACAACTCAGCAATGTGTTGGCTGCCATGAGAAAGGCTAATGCAAAGAAAGATTAAACTGTAAAGATATCAGTCATTAAACATGTAAAAAAAAAAAAAAATCTTCCTATGTATATCCTAGTCTGAAAAAAAAGTATGTTTTTTTTTTACTATATGTCCCTGTTGTAGATTTTCCCTCACTTCCTGTTCTTTAAAAATGTCACTGCAACAGGAGTCAGGGAAGAGTCAGGGAATCTCCTACAGCTACAGCTCGCGGTATACTGAGACGCCGCACCTGGAGCGGATCCCGACTTAGATGACGGGATCCGCCCAGCTGCGTGAGTGACAGCTGGCTCTGCCTACCTAGAGGCAGAGCCAGCTGTACCCGCCCCCTCCCCCGTCCGTTCCGCCAGTCAGCGCTGGCAGATCGGAGCGGGGAGAGGGGAATCCAGCCCCTCCCCCTGTCACGGCAGAGAGCCGTGACAGGATCGAGAGGTGAGGGAACCCGGTATGTTTTCCCTCACCTCCCGATCTACTGAGCCGACCTGTGACAGTCTCATTGTCACAGGTCGGCTTAGAACTATGAGGTGAGTGGAAATCACTCATGTCATAGTTCTCCTTTAATTATTAGGGTTATGTTACTAAATATGTTGTTTTGCATGTGTCTGTAATGTCAGAAAGCCTAAAACTTTTTTTGTATGTCTGCTCACATTGAAATCATACCAGAAAGGTGCATCCACAGGTACTTATTTTCTTAAAGAGACAATGCTTACGCAGTTCATCTGTAGTATGGTCACCCTGCCCTGCTCTCTTCTGATTACAAACAATTGTACCAGTGCACAGGCACATAACACAATAGTATCTGCAGTAAATCTGTGATGTTAAGTCACTGCTGGAGCACGCACATTTCCACAGGAAGTTCCTACAAAGAGTTACAGGAAATGCACAGCGCAGGGAACATAAACATAAAAAAAAGATGGGGGGAAAACTGTATGTTTGTAACAAAAATAGTTCTTGTTTACTTTTATCTCTCTATAAAACTACTAAAAGTACTCTTTTGACACTGACGCTGAAAAAAAGGAATTACCCTTGTTATGTGCGTTGGCATGCATTTGTGAATTAACCGCTGCCAGCAACATGAGGCTTACCCTCTGTGATGTACACCAAGCTCCTCTGCCCTTTGTGGGGGACCTGGACCGCCATGGGGGGTGTTGGTGAATTCATCACTTCTGGGTTCAGAGCTGGTATTTCCCGGCCACAGAGGCTGGGAAAGATGCTGAACAAGGAGCTGAAAAAGCACTATCTGTGTTTAATCAGCTTTCATGGAGTAGAAAGGTGACATTAGCGGTCTAATAGATCCCTATTGCCTCCTTAAAGAGAACCTGTCACCTATAATGTGTTAACACATAAGAGGCTATTACCCCCCTATGCAATAGCAGTCTGTGTCCAGGTGTGTGCACCGAGGCCTGCATGGAGGTGCAGGTTCGGGTTGGCATGTAGCCACATGCTGCCATGTCCTCCATAAGGATGTACAGGCGGCTGCACACAACACACTGCACCTGTTCCTCCCCGGAGCAGGTCTCAGCATGGACATGCACACCATATGGATGTGCACGTTTGTGTGAATGAACCCTAATGGAGTGTGGTCAAATGACTATGCAGCTGAGACAGAGTGACACCTTCATCAGGGATTTTTGCCTGTGTTGTCTCCAGATAATGTAAGAAGCCAACAATCCAGTAATATCCATCCAGAATGATGTCTTTATGTGGAGTGGAGATGGCTTATAACTACTTGCTGCCCTGCAGGTTTACCCCCTTCCACAGCAGTTTTTCAGAGATGTGGCTATTTAAGAAATGTTAAGAAATATACAACTCTAGTATGTATTCCTAATACAATGCTGATGTTAAAACAGGATAGTATATGCTGTGAGTTTAGAACTTCTTTAATTCAAACTGAAGCAACTGAATTTGAACTACCAGGGTTGCAGCAGTCACGTGTGCGACCGGGCCCTAGCGTTCCACCAATCGGGGGCAGAAAGGAGGAGAGACCGGCCCCGGTAACCATCAACAGCAGAAGCCAATCCCAGACCAATTAATATTGATATAGTCCTCTCTCTCCCCGGATTCCCCGCTAAACTGACAGCAGAACAGAGGGTACTATTTTACCATTTCCGGCTGCCGCGGAGGAATACAGAGAGCTGCGGAAGCCGACAATTAACTCTTAGTGCCGGCCTGCACAGAATCGTCTCTGGGCTGAGTATATCAATCCACCTCAGCAGGATATCATGAGGGGGAGAAGCTGGTGAGCTGGAACAGGAGAGAGGAAAGACAGTAAAAAGTCATACTGAAATGTTTTAATAATTAATAGTAATCTATGCCCAGGCAGCACTATTAATCTACCACAAGCATAAATTATTATTGCTGCGGGGAAGATGGGGTTATTATTGCTGCCTGGAGTTTATTTTAAAAAAACGCTTGATAATTAATATTATTTCCTCCCAATGCAGTGGTATTGCGTATCTATGCGTTGTGTTGTGGTTAAACTCATTGTGGCCTAGAGGTGCGTTTCGGGTGCCATTCAAATGACTGTAACAAATGATCGGTGTGTTGTGTGGTAACGTACGCTATTCACGTGGGAACGAGTGATTTCTGCACAAGGGGCCCTCTCTGGGGGGAGGGGGCCCTTCTTGCAACCAGGGCCCACTGATATATCACACTTAAAGTGACACGAAACTCAGAAGTTAAATCTTAAAAATGCATTCATTTTTAAGATTTAACTTCTGTCTGGATCCGCCCAGCTGCGTGACTGACAGCTGGCTCTGCCTATCTAGAGGCAGAGCCAGCTGTACCCGCCCCCTCCCCCGTCCGTTCCGCCAGTCAGCGCTGGCGGATCGGAGCGCGGAGGGGGGAATCCAGCCCCTACCCTGTCACCGCAGAGAGCCATGACAGGATCGAGAGGTGAGCGAACGCCGGTATGTGTTCGCTCACCTCCCAATCTACTAAGCCGACCTGTGACAGTCTCATTGTCACAGGTCGGCTAGAACTATGAGGTAAGTGAAAAGCACTCACCTAATAGTTCTCCTTTAACAACACAAACAGAGCAGACCTGTATGAGCAGTTATGTTGCATAACATAATTATCAAAAGGCGCATAACCACAATCACAATATGACACTGCGGACTGCAATTTTTCAGTATGTCTCATAATTTACTTTGGAGTTCATCTGACTGTGGTGTCCCACAGTCCAGTGAATATTTGACTTTTTACTAATTTATTGACTATTTTGAAGATTTTATTAAAAAAACAGATATTCTGACAAATGTATATGAGTGCATTCTAAAATATGATTAACAGAAGTGAGCAATAATTAATGTGACATCTATCTCTCTTGTAGCAAACTAAAACGGACTGTTTTCATTACGCAATGCCTTTTTAAATGATTCCTCTATCAATGTGAAATTTATCCAGAGCAATTAAAATATTATAAAGAAAATTATTATTTTAATGGGACGTACAATGTTACTATTGAATGAAATGGCTATGTTTGTGCAAAGGAGAACAATTTGTAGTTTTAATGTTTTCAGAGAAAATATATGAATTGTCTGAAGAAATTCTAACTAAGCCCGTTAACATTGTCTTCAAGAATGACCAGCAAATATTGCCTGCCTGATATAAGTTGCTGCCTGGAATTTACGTTTATGGGTGCCATTATAGATTTGTTTTTTATGTATGGGTATGGTTTCATATGTGTTGTGCTGTTCAGCATAAAAACTCATTATTAATGGTGATGTATGTTTCAGTGGGTATGGGCAATAAGCAGACCAACTACACTTTTGGCATCCTTTCCCCACATTATGCCCATTATGCTTTGACATTTTATTTTCTGTCATGCAATATAAACCCTGATCTCTGGTTGGTGCTGGATGCCTCTTGGCAAAATCATGGAAGTCTGCCACCCATGTTCAGACAATCTAGGACAGAAATACACCACCCTTCTTCATAACATAGAGGGGAGGTGTTCTGTAATCCACAGAGGGAGCAGGGAACATTCTACCTGATAACAGCCAGTAGAGGCAAAGTGTAAGAAGTAATCACTCACAGGATTTTTGGCAGGATTAACAAGTACTTTTTTCACCTCTCAAAACAGACAACAAAACACTTTTAATGTATAGTTAGCAAACTAAAAAGGAAGAGAAGTTCCTTGTTAGGGTTCGTATACACGTTAAGTCCAAATTATATTTCTTCAGTTAAACATGGGAACTTGACTAGTGACTTTGGATTCCAGAGAAACCCATTAGGAAGCATTATTATACATTTAAACGTTGCAGTGTGATTACTCAGATTTCTGCATTACTTGTCTGGTTGATTAACTGTTATTATAACAACGCTTCACTTGGCAGTATCAACAATATGAGGTCACGCCTCTGCAACTTGTGGTCATCTGGCAGATGGATAAAGCTGATATATATCTGTTTATGAACACATACACTTTATTTCTCTACTTGAACAGTCATGTATCCTCTATGGTGTTTCCGCAAACTACATTGTCAGTTTCTTATCAAGTTTTTGTATTTGTTTTTATACTTTTATTTATATAAAATAAGAAAAAAGTAACAATCGCATTAACCTTAAAGGAGAACTATGAGGTGAGTGTTTTTCACTCACCTCATAGTTCTAGTCGACCTGTGACAATGAGACTGTCACAGGTCGGCTCAGTAGATCGGGAGGTGAGCGAACACATACCGGCGTTCGCTCGCCTCTCGATCCTGTGACGGCCCTCTGCCGTGACAGGGGGAGGGGCTGGATTGCCCTCTCCCCGCTCCGATCTGCCAGCGCTGACTGGCGGAACGGACGGGGGAGGGGGCGGGTACAGCTGGCTCTGCCTCTAGATAGGCAGAGCCAGCTGTCACTCACGCAGCTGGGCGGATCCCGTCATCTACGTCGGGATCCGCTCCGGCAACGGCGTCTCAGTATACTGAGCTTAGGGTAACGGGAGGACGCTAGTTTGTGTCCTCCCGTCACCCTGAGGAGAACTATGGGGAAAAACACTGACCCCATAGTTCTCCTTTAAGACCTAACCTAACAAAAAAACAAATATTTGCATATTATTTCAACCATTATCTGTATGCAGTTATATGCAGTTTTCAATAAAAGGGAACCGCTGCTTATGCAATTTTTTCATCATATGCTCACTTTGCATTGTCCAGGTTGGTGATAAGATGAATTGAAAGTGGAAATTCACCTTTGCAGATCATACAAAAATCAAATGTTATTTCCCCCAAAATAATGTTTTTGTTCCTTTAAATTGAGCTAAAAATTGTGTGCTTTATGTAGTCTATACAATGGTGTCATAGACCATGCTGCAACATGGCATGTGTCACAAAGGCTTGGTAGGCTTTAAGTTTAAAAGTTAAACATAAGCCCAGGTTACAGCGTAAGCGAGCATTCCAGTGTGAAAAGGAAATATTCAATTTCAAATATTAACAATGTCATTGCTGGAATGTATATTTCCACACCATTATATACATACTTTCCAACTTTCTGAGATGGTAAAAAGGGACACCTTTAGCAAAAGCTATTAAGGCAAAAAAGTCACTCCTGCCACACTGCTGACTAAACCACACAGAATTAAATGCAAAAATCAGTTAACCAAGTGGGCCTTTTTCACTGCTAATTTTCCTTTGTAATATTCCAATGTAGTGAATAAAAGCAAAAGATGATTTGTCTCCATTGAAGAGACAGTAAATAAGGGGCAGCTGGGATTTTTGTATTTATTACAAACTATCTTTGGACATGGATAGTGGACATTAGCTCTGGACATTAGAAGACAGTGGAACATCGGGTATTGCATTGACCATAAGAGACAAGGTGTGATGAGCATTTTCCATTTGGGTTGAGATTGTATCTGTGATGCTGTTACCCTGAAATTGTCTGCTATTAATATCCCTAACCATCAGACTTTCTCTTTGTTAATATATAACCCAGTGGCAAAAAAAATTATTTATGCACCTTTGGGCACTGCAGTCACTGAAGACCTACATACTTTCTAGATCTGCTACTGTAATCATTGGATGATACTTTTAGGGGGTTATTCACTAAAGAGCCGAAGGATCCAGCCGTAGCTTCCGCTGATCCTTCGGCTCTCTTCAGCTCACTTCACTTCGGCTGGGTTACTCACTCGGCTGCCTTCGGCAGCTTAGTGAATAACCCTTTTAGTTCTATAGGGAGGATTCATTTGTTCATGGTGCCTACAACTACAGAGGTCAGTGAAGGTTTGTTTTAAAGCCCATTACTGCTCGTTAAGAATATGTAAACAATTTACTGCCCATAGCTTGGTCACATATTTATACACTTTAATTCAGCTAATATAAAGAGTGGTGTTCTCCAACGTGGCATTATGATAATATTTCTTCCATTTGTTTTTACATAATTAAATTGTTACATTATTTTGTATAGCTTTTTTATGTGCAAAATTGGATCATCATAGTGTTAATAAATATATCAACATATATTCTTGCTTTAAAACATTGTTTCTATTCATAGTTTTATTACACTCTCACATAGGAGTGTTTATGGTTCCTCTTTACATAAACAGTACTATGAATACTGTGCTTCTCTCTTGGCAGTGCTGTTTAGGTTCACTTTACTCATTGAAAGTCAATGGACATTTTTATCAAATAGATTTTCACTGAAAAACATACACATTGCAGGTATTCCTAACCCTCTTCTGTTCTCACAGCAACCATTCAGCAAAAGATACTGATAGCATTGACTGATAAACGGGTGCTAGAGGTAAAACCTACAAATATGTGCATAAATGTTATCATTAAACAACTAATACCTAGACCAAAAAAAAATAAACAAATAACATAAATATTACTTTCATGGCCATGATGCTTTGTACAAATGTACATGGGCAGGTCCCACACTCCATACTTTACCTACCTCCTATTTCTCCCCACTAGTATCTGCCCTAAACCCTATTCCTTTGTATCTACCATTCTTCCCTTCTTTGTACCCTCTAACTATGGATATTCTTCAAAGTCAAGAGACAGTCTTATTTGAGCCCCGGAAAACATGGTCGTTGACATGAGCAGTTAGATGACCATTTTATTGGACTCAGAACAAAGAATAGAGAACCAATCCCTTGAACCAACAGCCCATCCATTAAGTAATTGATCTACCTAGACCAGGCAGCCTAATATACTTGTGAGGGTGAGATTTTAAAGAAGAACTCCAGGTTGTAAAAAAATGTACCTTTGCATTGGAGCTACCTCCGCACTGCAAGGTTTAACTGCTCGTTTTTCTTTAGGGGCTCACATAAAGAAGAGAAACTATCCCAATCCTCGATCTTGCCTGGCTGCTACACCAGTCCCTGCAGATTCTTCTCCCATGGGCTCCAGCAGGCTAAGCCCCGCTGACATCACCACGTCTAATACAGTCCATTCACCTGTAATAAATGTGGGAATGCTGAGGGACATACCATAGCCGGAGCGGAGGGAAGGAGAGGTGAGCAGTCACTGTCCCAGACCCGATGATCAGGTGAATATTTCTTCTTTATTTGAGTCCCTAAAGAACAAGGAGCAGTTAACCGTTGCAGTGTAGGGGTAGCCCCACTGCAAGGGTTCATTTTTCAATAACCCTGAGTTCTTCTTTAACATTACTATAATCCTTAGATTCTTCCTTCTGATATATACAGTAAGTCCAGTAGTATCACTTTCCTTTACTATTTGGTAATAGATCTGCCTACATCTAGATATCAAGAAAACGTGAGATGCAGTTTTGTACAATGTTGATCACTATTCATGTCTTTCTTGAATGATTCCTTTTGTAACTTAAAGGATAACTATGAGGTGAGTAATTTCCACTCATCCTCATAGTTAGAGCCGACTTGTGACAAAGAAGCTGTCACAGGTCGGCTCTATCGATCGGGACGTCAGCAGAAACATGCACCGATCCGCTCACTTCCCGATCATCTCCCTGCAGTGAGCGGTGACTGCAGTCTCCGCTCCCCGCAGTGGTTCCCCCTCCCCTCTCCGATTCTCCAGCGCTGAGTGGAGGAACAGACGGTGGAGGGGGTGGGCACAGCTGGCTCTGCCTTTAAATAGACCGAGCCCGCTGTCACCAGCGCAGCTGGGTGGATCTCGACAATATTGTCAGGATCTGTCCCGACTGTGGTGCTCTCAGTATATCGTGGGCAATAGCCCACAATATACTGAGCTTTGGGTCATGGGAGGAGGTTAGTATATGTCCTCTCGTGACTCTAAAGAAAACTATGGGGAAAAACACTTACCCCATCGTTCTCTTTTAACCCTACTTTATGTAACTTTATAATGTGGATTTCATGTACAATTATTTTGTGTCTCACAAAATAAAGTTATATTAAAAAAGATATATTTACAATAATAACAATGTGCTCTGACAATACTTGTCCATTGCCTTTTAAACAGTAGCAATGTTATTGTCAGAGCTATGTTATTGCTGTTATTATATCAGCCGGTATTGCTCAGATGAGCACTAACCCTTCTGTCATGTAAGCACATGTAATCCCGTTACAGAAGACAGATGATTCTCTGTGTACTGAACTGTAATCCAATTATTCCTAACACTGTTCTTTAAGATGGTGTCCAGCTTTGTCCATTTCTCTAAGTCAACGTTAAGCCAGTTGTAATACTAATAGCTTTAAACATTTTAGCTTCCTAAAACCATTGTCCTGCTGTCCCTACTCTCCAATATTGCACTAGTACAATTTCCATCATTTGGCACATTAAGCCACTTTGGACCTAATTTGATGATAACTCAAGTAAAGGTTACAAAATCAAGGCAGACACATACCTGGTTGGGGATTGACTGGTTGTATTGGTAAATCCCTCTTAACAATTACATCTGCTACTACTATATTCAGCTTGAGTTTAATCACTTTTATGTTCTGTATGTGCTGCTCGTAAGCGATAGGCGTGGAACTGTTCAGTTTGACCAAAAACATGCATATCCAAAAGTTGTAATTGTTGGGTATCCATTACTACACATGCTTAAAGCAGATGAGAGCCATTAGAATCTGATTAGTCATTTCTAATCTGACAGGTTGAGTGCAAGCAGACATACATCAGTGTTGAGGTCATAATTGTTGCCTAAGGCAGCAACATTTAGATATGCATGGTAACAAATTTCCTATCGCAACAAAATGTTACCATTATTATTTGTATCTGTCACTGGCCTCTTCTTCAGACAATATCACACTGGCCTCTTCTTCAGACAATATCCTCTTTAACAGAGTAATATTTAAAAGTAAATATTTTTATAATACATGGTTTCCTAAAGCAACTAAATCAACTGACAAATTGATTACATTTTTTTTCTAGCAGCTAAGACATCTATAGTGGGAGCTTGGAAAACACCTGCGGTGCCCTTGTTAGATCGAAGATATCTTAGATAATGATTTACAGGAAACTTAATAGTATTTTGCAAGATAAACAAGAACAGTTTCAAGCAGTCTGAGAAACAATGCTAACTTACATTGGAGAGTGTAATGCTCAGTAAAATTGACAATCCCCAAGTTGCGGATGGGAAAATGTAAATATTAACAACCATTTACAAAGCCATCCACAACTCTGCCCTCGGCTATATCTCAAACCTTGTCACAAAGTATCACCCTAACTGTCTCCTCTGCTCTTCCAAAGACCTCCTGCTTTTCAGCTCCCCCGTCAACTCCTCCCATGCTCGCCCCCAGGACTTCTCCAGAGTCTCTCCCATTCTCTGGAACCCTTTACCCCAACCTGTCCATCTATCTCCCACTCTGACTGCCTTTCAGCGATCCCTTAAGACTCATCTCTTCTGGGAAGCCTATCCTGCCTCAAACTAACAAACTTAAACAATTCCTCCCCACACAGCTACCTCCTCATGTATCACTTGCCCCTCCCTTTTAGATTGTAAGCCCTCATGGGCAGGACCCTCCTTACCATCTTGTCTTGAATTGTATTGTAATTGTAATGTCTTCATTATATTGTAAACTGCTGCTCAAACTGCTGGCACTATAAATCATGTATAGTAATAATAATCATGATATTAATACCCCTCGCTCCTTTCCTCTCTTTTTTCATTCCTACTCTTTTACTCCCACTTAACTTTATATAAGTCTCTCTCCCCTTCTTCTAATTGCTAGTTGTATTAAATGGATACTAATGACTTTTGGGATACTGCTGAGGGGTTGGTTTGTCCAAGGTGTCTTTGCTCTACTGTTTTTGTATGCTATTACTGGTCTAATTGACTTACGCTGAAATGTGGGAGTTCTCTCTCCTTATTGTTTTGTATTTGTACTGGAATTTTGTTTGAAAATAAAACATTTTGAAAGTTAATTAGACATAGGACCATGTTTACAGGCACTATATTATCTGATCCCTATACATATTCTGCACATTGGACATCCTGCAAAAGGATCATTTTAGTCTTGAATAAGAACACTAGCTAAAAAAAATTCTGTTAATAGTCCTGTTTTTTTCTTTTTGGAGAGCATTTCCTTCACTTCCTGTCCCTATGACAGTGGCCACTTCAATCCAATCAACAAAGGGGTATGAAAACTGAAAGATTAAAGGCTAATGGGGCACCTCTAAGAGTATCAATAAACATGTGGATAATAATACAAGTATGTATACCGCTCAATTGGGCAGGGAAATACAGAAGTGTGTACCGTGGCAAACAGACCAATTAACAAGGTGAGCAATGTACATTCTTGTGGTATTATACACAGATTTATTGATACTCATTTTATTGTTGTCTGCATCCCTGTTGGGATATACCACTTACTTCCTCTCCCCTTGGTGCTGGTTACCAGGACAAGAAGGGAGGGCAAATCTCCACACTGGGAATCCAGACAACAATAAAAATCTTATTGTGGGTCTAACCATTTTGCCTCTATCCCAGACAAATCAAAATGATTTCCTGGAGTTGAAAATTTAAATTCTCATTAGCAATTAATGGCATTTTCCTCTCCACTCACTACTGGGTATATTTATCACTTCCTTGAATGTACAGGGTAAATGTCTTCTAGAAAACACAGTCTATACTGTGCAGCCAGAAAGACAGTTTGCAAGGGGTAAGCAAAACCATATTCTGCCATCTCAGTTTTGGTTGCAACTTTTTATTTAGCGTTAATAGCTCTGAATTTAATGGTTAAAGAAAGAACTATGGCAGTTCTAAAAGCTATAAGAAACTGTAGTCTTTAAAAAATATATCTAAAACCCTCAAATTCATACAAATTGGACAGTGGAAAAACAGTTTCATAGTATAGTTTTGATGTTCTTTGTTTTACAGTACTATACTGCATTGTCTTCAAATAAAATGTCAAAAGACAGTGCACAAAAAACATTTAAAACCCACAACCCAACATTACCCAAATCCCATTCCATTTTCATATTCCAAAAATATTCAAAATATAGACTTCATGTATGTGTTTGGTACAAAATGGCTAGTGTCAGGACAGTACTCAAGAATTAGAATAGGCAGCAAATAGAAAGAGCTCTGCAGTGTGGGCTTTTTTAATGTATCTGCTGCCAACAGCACCATTGTGGTCTGCAGTCTAGGCCTGCAGCGTATAAGCTGGAATACAATTACCAACCATTTGTGTACCACATGTATGAGAAAACACATTCATGTGCACAAAGAGCTTGGTAGGAGCAGAACCTCATTAATACAAGTTCACAGCAAAAGGCCCACACTACTCCTCCAGGGTGCAGAGATGAAACAATTGCTATTGATGCAGTTTACTGCCCAGTGGGCTATAGCAATGACAACAGTGGGGGTGATGTGGGTGCTAGAGATTACAGAGGAGGAAAATGAGGGAAAGGCATAACATCAGCGAGGCAGGATTTTGTACAGTGGCAGTTTGCAGAGGAGGGAAGAAAGCAGCCACCCAATCCTACTGGATGACACTGCACCACAGGTACAGGACACTGTTATTCCCAAGGCTGCTCCAGCAGTCTGGACCTTTTTTGCTAAATGGTTTGCAGCGTTTGCCTGCAATATAACAAGCATGGGAGATATACCAGTTATTTGGGTACACATGCATGAGGAGATACATGATTCTTCACCACAAACCTCTGTGGGAGCAGCACATGACCCACACTCCTCCTCAATCTTCCCTTTTCACCTCTCTTTCTACTCCACAAGAATCTCCTTCTGCATCCACTGCAACATTGTGGCCTCACATTATAGGGACTGAAGTCTTACAGAAATATTACCTTACCTTATGCACATCAAGTGAGGAAGAGGGTCAGCATGTGGTGATGCTGAGTAGGGTCAAGCGTAGGCTTGAACTTCGCTGTAAGTCTCTAAACCTCATCCTGCCATCTTCATCAGCATCCTTGACTAGGCAGGTGTTTCTTCACCCAATCATCCCCATGCCCAGAAGCTCAGTGCCAGCTTGGACAACACGGTCAGTGACAGACTTCACGGTAAGAAAAGCAGTGTGTCGCTCCAGGTTAGTCCATGCTTGCTTGTTATAGACATGTGCCTGCACAGCTCACACTAGCTATATTTAAACTCTTTATTTATTCTTTCATGAAAGCATAACACATGAGATAATTTGATACCACACACAGGCGCTTAGTCATTGAGTGAAGAGTCCACATGACCAAAGACATGTTGTCTAGCAAGCATGGGCAGGGGCATTACATGTCCTTTAGGGTGCATTGAATATATATTTGGCTTTCTGGATCTAATACACTTCCTTTTAATTAATTGATAAGTACAGCAAAATATAAATATAAATGTATTAGTCAATGGCACATAAAAACTAAGCCCTTATGTATAGCCTTAACATTACTTCAAATCATTCAAAAATTCTGCCCAGCAACTATTATGGCAGACAACATATTTTTTTTCACTGCATTTTTCAATAATCGCATTGTTAGGATTTTCATTACTTTTATTGCTGAAAATCTTCTCTTTGTTTGATTTCCTGTTGGTTTTGGCAGATCTTTGGATGCCATTTTTACAATTTTTCTTTGTAATAGAAAACAAAATATCTAAATGTGCTGAATTGTTTTGTTGTTTTATTCTTTACACATTTGTTGCTAACCAAAACAAATTGCTTTCTCATTTTATTGCATGAATTGTTTTGACATTTTGTATTTTCACATCCAGAGAGGCATCCCAAACCCTGTTTTAATTAAAATAAGCTTTTACTTACAATACCCTTATACATGTATGCAATAATACCCATGTTTTCCTGCTTCTTACCAAAGTAATCAGGACCATAACTGATATCGGTGTAGCACCCCTTACCTCCTGGAGGCAGATCAGGGAATCTCAAAAGAGGTCAGGTGGGCTGACATTTCTCCTCAGAGTTGAGTCATTGACTTATAGTGGGGTTCTGGACAATTGAGCACAAGGCACTTTTTATTCTTTATTGGTATATTGGGCTTTATAGTTTATTGGGCTTTAATAAATTCCTGGGAAAGAGGGTTAGGGCACAGCACACTCAAAGAACAAAGCAGACTCCACAATTCCAGAATTCACAAACTCTCTGGGTGAGATACCAGGATCCCTGCAAGGTCCAAACCAAATTCCAGCTTCTCAGGCACCTACCCAGGCAGCAGGTCTAGCGGGTCAGCATCAGTAGCACACACCTTTCCCAGGCGGGAAGGAAAAAGAAGATTCTACTAAAAATTTATTATTTTCCCAAGCATGAACCACTTGCATAAAGTTGTGGACCCAAAATATTCACAATCCAGCATTATTGTATCCTCTTTCCCTATTGCCAGGGGCACACCCCAGCAGCAGACAGAAGCAAACAATAACACTGAGTTTGGGAAAACCTGCAGAAAACAGATCTATCACTTCAAGTTTAAGCTGATTAAAGCACAGCACAACTACATTTTAAGAGTCACACCTATGTAAGGTAGGGTGGCTACACTAGTATATGTATAATAGGGGAACCGCTACAGTTAATAAATAATATTTAATGATAATAATAATAATAAAAAAGTTGCTGAGCCACCACCTCAAAGTATGTTAAACTTTGCTTATGCTGGAAATACAACAGCATATTACTGACATTCTGATATGTACTGATTGTATTACTGAGATGTAATATGTATTTCTGAGCTGTAGATGTCAGTGTAGTGCAATGCTACTCTCTATCAGCGACGTGCGTTACCTTCCGTGCTGGGTGAGGCATTCCCTAGCCCCGCCCCCAACATGCAGAAGCCCCAACCCGGTCACCAAGCTATGTGTGGAGGAGGAAGGGAGGAGCCTCCCTGTCTCTCACTTGCTCGTCACTGGTGAGGCATCGAGATCCCTGAACACATGTCCCTGCTCTCTATAGGCATGTTTATCTATGATACACAGGAAGTTTTGCTTTATAAATGTTTCCTAATGAGAGTACTGCCCAGCCAGGTGCTCTACACACGGATTGTGAATCTGGCTTAAAGTTCCTAGTCTGTGAATGGCAGCAGCTGCTGTGTTCCAGGGATTCCCCCTTCTCCTCCCCCTCCCCCAGGAAAGCATTGATATCTTTTGGACAGTTTCACTTAAATTAACTTTCAGAATGATTTCCTCTTGGGTATTTATTAAGTGATTAGAGAACAACTTGCTCTTTTATTTAGAAACATGCTTATCCAATTCACTTTTGTTTGGATCACTTATGTCTTTATTTATTTATTTATTTATTCACTATGTTATATACATTAGTATGGTGATGAATTTGAAATGATGCATGTGTCTTAGTTTGAGTTCTTAACATAGTTTCACTCATACTGGTAGTCAATATATATATTTTTATTTGATATTTTGTATAACAAAAAATTGAAAATATTTATTTCCCACGATTTTTTTTTATTCATTTATATAAAAAAATGAAATAAATAAAAAACAGCAGCGATCAAATAGCACCAAAAGAAAGCTCTATTTGTGTAAAAAATTAGGCGGAGTCTCAGGTGGCCTGTGGGGGTCTCAGGTGGGCTGTGCGAGTCTCAGGTGGGCTGGTGGGGTCTCAGGTTGGGCTCTGCGGATTATTATTTTTAATAAGGTTTTTGTTTACTTTTTATCAGTTTTTTTTTTATTTAAATTTCTTTTATTTTATTTCACTTAACTTTATTGCTATCACACAGGGGTTAACAAGTTCTTTATGAGCCTGCCCTCCAGTACAGATTGTGGACTCTGGACTAAGAATGAACTGGACTCAGGCCCGGTGCAGGCCTACGCGATCCGGAAACGCGAGTCCTGGGATCGCACGGTCCTGCACAATGCAGGCCGCGATTGCCGTGCAGCAAGATTGATTTCAATGGGGTGACATCCGCACAGCAATCGCAGAAAAAAGGGAAACAAAGCGCGGCTGTTTTAGCGCAATCCGCACGGCGCAACTGGGGTGCAATTAGAAAATAATGGCACACCTACAGCGCGATCGGTGCACACCTAGGCGACTACTGACCGGGCGGAATCGTGCGGTGATGTGTCGTCTAGGTGTGCGCAGACACTTAGCCCTCGTTCACACCTGAACGTTTTGTAGCGCGTTCTACGCTCGACGAACGTTCTACAAAACACTCAAAAATATAAATTCCATTGCATTCACCTTGGCGTATTTTCCGCCCGTCCCTAATGCGCTAAAAAACGGCCCACGCCTGAAAAGGTACATGTACTACTTTGGGCCGTTTTGTTGCGCGTTTCCATTGGGTTACAGCCAAGTAGCCTTCGGAAACGCGCGTTTGTCGCGCAACCTTTTTTACCGCGAATTGCCTAGGTAGGTGTGAACAAGACCTTAGGAACACACTAGACTTGGAGCATAGGAAAGCACTCGACTCTGGACTTTGCAACAAAGTGGATTTAGGACTAAAAACAGATAATACAACACCCCCTCCCCCCCCCACTACCTGATTGCCTGGTCTGTCTCTATGCAGCCTTCTGATCTTGGTAGGACACCCTGTCCCCTGCAGAGCCCGCACTGAGGCTTGTACAAATAATCCAGGGCCAGGCAGGCATATGCACATCTGAAGGATTCAGGGGATGTCCTGTTTGATTAAATATCGTTGTCAGTGAACAGCTCTCCTCGAGTCCAGCCGTTACCGATGTTTTATCAAACAGGACATCCCCGGCATCCCTTTAGATGGCCAAGCCTATCTGTGGATGTTCTTCAGACGGCAGCTCGGGAGCACATTCCCACCTCTGCTCCCTCTCACTACACCACTGCCAGGACCCTCTGGGGGGGGTTGGACCCCCCTATCCCCCCCCTTATCTACGCCCCTGGATCACAGTAATTTGTGGACACTTTGATACACAAAAATGTTTGTTTGATTTGAACATCGATTAATTATTTAGAATTGTAGGGTTTGGTGAAAAGGGTTTAATGATGAGGGGAGATAGCGCGGTGTAACGTTTTTTTATTATTGCTATCTCCGACCTTCAAACACTGTCTATTCATTCATCTGCTGTATCCTGTTGTCTGCTGTAACCTGCTGCATTCAAATAAAGCATTTTAGTGGATGAAAAGGTATTTGGTGAGTTCAGCTATATGATACGGATTGTCCGCAGTGATTATATCTGCTTATACAGGCCAGGTATAGAAGTCTCAGCAAGGGATAAAACACTAATACAACAATCAGAGTCAGAATACTGTATTTGGTATAAAATGGTCAGCCACACTTAAATTGGGTACACATAGATCGAATTTAGGCCAATTCAGCAGGAATTGGCAGACATTTGATCTATGGATTGCCCAATGTTCTCAGCAAAAGTTGATAGTAAGATTGATTTTAGCAAAGGGAAATATTGTAAAATTGTAGGGCTGATTAGCTGCAAACACTGTCATTGTAGATGGGGGAATCTATCACATTCTTTTTTTTTTGTTCGACATTGCAGGCAGCCCTATATACAGCCAAGTATTGCCTACCAGATCTTCCCATTTATGACAATTCTCTTTATTATTCACTTCATGGCTCCTTCAATGCAGCATCCTGTGGTTGTCAGTTCATTTTACCAGGAACAATGGCTCATGGTCACCTTCTGCGCTCCTGCCTTTAATGTCTGAGGGCAAACAAGTGATGTGGGTACCTGCATGCATGCAGCCAGTTTTGTTACTGGCTGACTGTGACTAATTTTATGGTAGCATATGGCAAACCCTAGTGGTTTGCAATATATGATCATAAGTTTTCAATATATGATCATAAGTTTTGGTCCTGACTAGGGATGTCCCAATGCCAGTCCCTTTTTCAGGCCCAAATACAAGTATTTCCCCTCATGTACTTGCCGATACCAATTACCAATACTTTTTCTTAATGGGACAGGTGACTTTAAATGATCCATAGTACAACTACATGTTATGTACTATGGATCATGATTTAACCTATTCATGTTAGCAGGGGAGAATTGTAACTCTATTGCTGGAGTGTAGTGGAGGTGTGTGCTGTATATATGTACTACATATACATTACACACGTCCAGTACACTATAGCAATACATTTACAGCCAGCCCCGTCCCAGCTTCCTTCACTCACAGTGTCACTCTGATCCCTGTTGCCTCACGCGGTGCCTCTTGTAGTCGGCGCTGGGCAGGATCGCTGCATCGCGTCTCGGTGCTCAGCTTGTGGGAGGCGCTCGCAATTCTGCCCTGCTAACATGAAAAGGTTAAATCATGATCCATAGTGCATATACAGTACACATGTCCAGTACACTGCAATCATCCCCTGCTAACATGAATAAGTTAAATCATGATCCATAGTGCATAATATGTACATAACATGTAGTTGTACTATGGATCATTTAACCCATTCATGTTAGCAGGGGATCATTGTAAATCTATTGCTGCAATGTACGGGACATTTCTGCTGTATATATACAGTACATATAGAATGCAGTGCAGCAATAGATATACAATTCTGCACTGCTACCATGAATGGGTTAAATGATCTGTAGTACAGGGCTACATATCATGTACTATGGATCATTTAACACATTCATATTAGCAGGGGATAATTGTAAATGTATTGTTGCAGTGCATTCTATATGTAGTATATACAGTAGTACATGCACATATTGAGTGCACTGCAACAATACATTTACAAGTATACTCTGCTAACATGAATTGATTAATTGATCAGGGCTACACACAGATCATCTAATCAATTCATGTTAGCAGAGTATAATTGTAAATGTATTGTCTGCACTGTATTAGTAGTGTGTAAACTATATGTACTCTATATGTGGTACATATAGAGTATATACTGCTCATACAGTGCAGACAATACATTTACAATGATACTTTGCTTAATAGTGCCCCCCCCCCCATCTGCCCTTACTCACTGTGTTCGAACACTGGAGAGAGCAGCGACGAGTCAGCGCTGGTCCGGTGGGAGGAGCTCCAGGTGGGGTTCTAATTTAGCTGGCCCAGAGGTGCCTGCCAGCTAAATTAGAACTGCTAGACCCGCCCGCCAGCATCCACGCTCCACACGCGGCACCTCCTCCCCGCCTCACGCTTGCCGCTTTTAGACTCACCCGCCTGCATCCACGCTCCACATGCTGCACCTCCTCCCCGCCTTACGCTTGCCGCTTCTAGACCCGCCCACCAGCATCCACGCTCCACATGCCGCACCTCCTCCCCACCTCATGCTTGCCGCTTTTAGACCCACCCGCCTGCATCCACGCTCCACATGCCGCACCTCCTCACCGCCTCACGCTTGCCGCTGCTAGACCTGCCCGCCAGCATCCACACTCCACACACCACACCTCCTCACTGCCTCTGATTTGTAGTCCTCTATAGCCGGTGCCATTCTGCATTGATTGCTGTATAATTTTACACTTTCCATTTGACTATATTGCACACCACACTTTTTTGTTTCTTCCACCGCTCCAAGCTTGCTCCTGTGATGGACTACAATCTCAATACAAACTAGTAGTCCATCACTGGAGTCATTTTTTTTAATCCTGATTAACCGGTGAATTGACCTTAATAATCGGCTAACTAATCGATTTTGAAAATAATCATTAGCTGCAGCTCTATATTAATGGTCACCCTACACCAGGGATCCCCCACTAACCACCAGGGAGCCCCCACTGGCCACAATGGAGCCCTCACTACCAACCTGGGAGCTACCACAGAGCCACCACTGATTATTAGGGAGCCCCCACAGATCCCGCACTGACCAGCAGAGAGCCAGCACTGACCACCTGAGAGCCTAATTAGGGAGCCGCCTCTGCTGCACCTACACGCACCCGTGAAACTCTCTGGACCCCTGGTGAAAGCCCGCACAACGCTCCCCTGAGCCTGGAGACATCGGGCGGAGAACCCAGAGCAACAGAGTATGTAGCTTCATATTATTCTGCATTGCTGTAATATGTATTGCTGAGATTTATAGTTCTCTATAGCTGATGCTGTCCTGCATTGCTGTATAATGGTATTGCTGGGAATTGTAGTTCTCTATAGCTGTTGGTAGTCATTATTGCTGGGATTTATTAGTCCTCTATAGCTGATGGTATTCTGCATTGTTGTGTAATGTATTGCATGGAATTGTAGTTCTCTATAGCCAATGCCATTCTGCAATGCTGTACAATGTATTTCTGAGATTTATAGTCCTCTATAGCTGTTGGTATTATTCTGCATTGCTGTATAATGTGATGAGATTTGTAGTCCCTCTACAGCTTCTGGAGTTAGTGGCAGAACTACCAGGCTCGCAGCAGTGGTATATGTGCACAGCACTGACGGGGCAGAGCGGGAGGAGGGCCAAGTTGCTGCACCATGGGCCTCTGGGTTGTACTTGCCCCCTGGGCTAAAAGTTGTCAGTCAGCCCCTGATTACAGGTTTAGTCTTCTGACCCAAAATGATTTATTCCCTTGAAAAAAAAAATCTAAAGAGAATGTAGGCGCTTGTGCTGCAGTGTGCTAGATATGAGTGATTTGGAAGCTACATAGATACAAGCTACCTGGTGCTACTCTTGGTCTTGCTAGTTGAAATCTTTGATGGAACATGGGCTTGCAGACATGCTTGGCCATTCATACAGTAAATAACAGTGGACTGAGCAGGTCTCTTCCGCATCATCCATGATTTCAGCAGGGGTGCCCAAGTGCCTGTCAAAAATATCAATTTGATAAGCAAGCTTGTTCAGACATGTTGTGTTGCATGTGCATGCAGTAACAGATCATAAACAATTTCCCATAACATTTTATCTGATTGTGTAGACTGTTGACAAATAGGGAAGGGCTATACGGGTGATTTTTCATCTCCGAAATGGAAAAAAATCACCTAAAGATTAGATCAATTCAATGTGCCATCGCCACGTGATTTATGCACAATTAATCTTACTTGATTGTCATGCTTTGTACAGACACAAGCACTTCTGCAAGGCTGAAACAAGTATTTCCTGCGGATTAACTGCACACACTATGTGCGACTAAATTGTGGCATTGCATGGTAATAGGAGATCAGTAATGCAATCGCATGATTGTAGATCGCTTCTGTAGCATCTCTAATTACAGGTGCCACTAGAAAAGCGATTAATTGCAGAAGATTTTGAAAGTTGCCCATGTAGCCCTAGTCTTTCTGAGTAATAATTCTACTTTAAGAGCATTTTTGTTCAGCATTAATCTATAGAATAAGGTTAAAATGTCTGCAGCAAACCACGTTTATATTTCAGAACTGACTTGCACTACGATTGCATCCCTGGTGCAGGCAAACAAGCGCACCTTTTCCTAAAATAATGTTTTTTTTAAAAGTTTTTATATTATGGAGCAAATACATACTGTTTGTTACTCCCCACGTGTGCTTAACCTTTAATGTGGTTCACCATTCCGGCTTACCCAGAGAGTAAAGCGGTTCACCATTCAATGGTGAAACCTGTTAGCGGTTGAGCGCACATGGGCAGGAAAAATAGTATTTATTTGCTCCATGAATAAAGATTTTTTATCTTTGGTGAAGACTCTTGTAGGGATGCACCAACACCAATTTTTCAGTATCGAGTACGAGTACCGATATTTTTTTATCGGTGGCGTAGGCCCAGCTTCCTGATTGCCTGGGAAGCCAGCTTCATGCTCCCTTGTGATATTGTGGGGCAGCCTGGCTTCCTCACCAATCAGTAATTCAGGCGGCAGGTCATGACATGCTGTCCGGCTTTCTGATTCCCAGCCAATCAGGAAGCCTGGCAGAGGGCTATGATTGGCCGGGAAGCCAGCTCCATGCTGCCTTTTACCAGCAGTTCTGCTATCGGGGTAAGTATCTGAGCAATTGGGCGAGTACGAGTACTCACCCAAATGCTCAGTATCAGCACTGATACCAGTATCAGCATCGGTGCATCCCTACTGGATTGTATAGAATAACGTTTTTTAAAGTGAAAGTCCCAACAGTTTCACTTAATAAGAATTATTAAGTGGTACAGAAAGCCAATGGTCAGAGCCAGCCGGGCAGCAAGGTACCAAATCAGAAGGCAAGAGCGAAGTCCAGGAAACAAGCCAAGGTCAGGGGCAGGCAGCAAGCAGCAGAGTGGTCCAAGACAATCCAGGTCAAAACAGGTCACAGGCAAATTCAATAGGAAGCAGGAAACAGGAAGCACTAGCTGACAAGACCATCAGCAATGTTGCGAGGTCAGGCTTGTTCTTATATAGCCACCTATGAGGTAAGATGTCATTTCCTGTGCACCTGCTGTTTGTGTGTCTTTCCGCACACCTTCGGTTGTGCGCGCATGCACACTATGGTCCGTCTTTGGACATAGGGTCTTTGCAAAGCCGCCATTCTACCCTTATAGTAATAGACAAAATGCTGGGAAGACATTTATATTTTTGGTACGATAAAGTAAAATAAAAACGTAATTGCTCACATTTGTTTAAATACCTCATCCTAATCCCTCCTCTGCCCCTTTAAAAAATTCCATGCACATAATTGGATGATTAATAAGAACACAGCTTCACTTCAGTAGGCAGATTCCATACCTGATTACCTGTCTAGTGGCTATGTAATCTGCCCATTGCCCTCCACTGTCAATCACAAGAAAGGTGGGCTTGATGGGGAACTAGTCTCTCAGCATCACCATCAGACTCCACCCCCCTTTCACTGTCAGCATTCAGTTCCCCATCATTGGTTTTTAGGATGCTAGCAGCCTTCATCCTTGAAACAGTAAAGTTATGTAGCTGCACGCAAACATGTCCTATGTCCTGCTCTTTATTACAAAGTACACGCAGTGGCTCCACTCTGAGCACCCCGGCCTGTCCCTTTATGCCAACCTAGAGTTGGTCTTAATTACCTCCAGTTTCCTTATCTATGAACTAGTGGAAATTCTCTTTTAATTTGTTGTAGGCAAGCGACACATTGTGAAAGTGGCGCAAATAATAACTACCTGAATGTCTCATGTGTCGGAACCAGGGCTGGATTTACTCTCTCTGCTGCCCCAATGTCAGGTTCCTCAATGTGCCCCCCTGCATGCACGCTGCATACAAATGATCTCGACGACCTCACTGAGATCACTTGTACAAAACAAGCAGCAACTTCCCCGCTGTACATTTAGCCCTGCTTGCCCAAAGCAGGGCTAAATGTAGAAAACAACTACCCACCCAGCGTCCGAAACTGCATTTACTGGGTGTCGGGAGATATGAATTTTACACCCCTGCTGCCCATCTACTCCCTGCTGCCCGAGGCCGGGCCTCGGTTGGCCTTGTGGGAAATCCGGCCCTGGTCGGAACTGTTAACAGAACTGTTGCAAGCCTTTCATAAATTAGGTGCAGGACTTTCTAATGCAATGATACTTCCAGAAAAGCATTGCAAATGCTTCACTACATCCCCCCTATATTTCCCTTGCATACTTATGCTCTTATTTCTTTGTTATTGCATCAAATGTAGAGATTTGTACAACAGAGTAGATGATTACGCTCATAAGCTTTATTTGCAGTCAGTAGTGTAAGTTATGCTTTGTAACAGCAATATCTTACCTTAAATTAAGAAAATAAAAATAAGTCAAATAGAGTATAAACTAGCTTTCTACAAATGACAGGTTCTTCCAATGTAATAGCTGGTGTGTGTATGAACTCAACGCACACACAAACATTGCAACTTTGTTTAGGTGGCAATAGTTTCAATAATACATGCTATACAATGATTGGTCTCAATGCATTGTTTTACTGGATGAAAGACAGTTGCCCCAAATAAGAGCAGAATTCTCTGTCGTGTCCCTGAGGTTATAGAGGAAACTGCAAATGTTGCTGCTACAAACCAGAATTTGTTTTCACTAAAAACATAAGAGCCGGTGAGATAGATGAATCATGGTCTCTGATTACTGTGCACTGAGCATGGGCTGAACACAAACCGCAGGAGACAAAGCCACGGCTTTATATGAGGATTGCTTGAGGAGACGTTGCAAAATAGAGACATACTTTGTTTGCATTTATTGTAAACTGCTTAATAAATCTGCACATCTTTACAAAGCAACACACAGCAAACTAAAATGATACCCAGCAAGATGTTAGAAATATATTTTTTTGTTTCTGGGTTATAAATAAATATGGCATAATAAATTTCACTAAGCTGGAGTGCACCATGCTGTATGCAATTAGCCTACATGTGTCAAGGTCTCCCACAGGAAATTATGGAAATAGAGAAACAGAATGTACATAGTAACAAAGGGGTCACAAGGTTAAGCTGGATGTGATCCCAGAGTGCGTTCATTTGGAGCAAATGGACTAAGGTCCTATGCTCCTTGTAACCATAAAGCTGATTAATACAAACCTTTATTGGCCGTACTGCTTTGTGCCGAAGATGCTGAAGATGTAGTAACAAGTTAGAAAAGTCTCTGTGTGTGATAATCCCAGTTTAGGATGCTCAAATGCAGTGGGGCAAATACTGACCAAATTTTAATCGGGCACCTCAGCAATCAGCATAGTCTGTGCACTACTATACACTGAGTGGCCAGATTACTATGACCACCCCATCAGTACTTCGTCGGGCCACAAGATGACTCCACGAGATGACTTCGTTGGGCCGCCTCGTGACTCCACGAGATGTTGAAAGGTGATGCGAGGAATCTGACACTGCACTGTTGCCCTTCTGTTGTCTTGTACCAGTCTTGCCACTCTCTTTGTTCTGATCTAACATTGACTAGTTGCTGACGGCCACAATTCGCACGTTCAGACCCAGATTTTTGGCTGACAGTCCAGTCTTTAACCCCTTCGTGACTGACGACGTACAGTGACTCTGTTTAAACTTGTAAAGCCGACTGTTGGCTTAACAACAGAAGCGATTCTGGCGACTTAATCTGTCGCCAGATCGCTTCCGATGCCCCCCCGCCGCCGGACACCCCCGCCGTGCTTCCCGGGCTCCGTTGCCCCTCCCACGGGCCCCGGACCGGCTTCCTTGGTGTCCGCGGGGAGCGGGGAAGGAGATCAACGAACTTCCATTCATCGATCCCCTCCCCGTTCTATGCGACCGGGAGCGATACAGATTGCATCACTTCCGGTCCCTGGGCTGTCAGTTCTGGGCTCCTGCAGCCCAGCTATAAACTATTGAAGTGCGATCTGCACTTCAATAGCTTATTTCTAGTGTACAGGTGACACTGGGGGTCTTTTGGACCCCAGCATCACCTTAAAGAGTACCTGTCACCACCATCTGCTATCACATGGGGGGCTTGTATCTTCAGAAAAAAATAACTTCTACTGTCGTGGTAAACAACCTGCTTCCCTATTTATAATGGTCTGGCCCTCTAGCAACTTCAGTGCGAAATTATAGCCAATTATAGCTAATTTGCCTACAAACATCAGGTGGTCATAATAATCTGGCCAGAGAAGCTGCTAGGAAGAGGGGGGCATCAATGCAGTGAATTAACTTTTAACTTTAATGGTCCTACTCTGTCATCAGTAGCTCACCGTTTTTTTTCAACATCAGTTTACCTTGCCCATGTTATTGAGATTAGGAGAATGGGAGGGGTTTAGTAGTCCTAGGCTCCATTCACACCTGAGCAGCTGTCCGCGCATATTCGGCAGTACAGATACGCGCGGAGCCGCTCTAAACAGAGAATACAATGCACTTCAATATGCATCGTTCAGACCATTGCAGGGGCTGCGTGGAACAAAAATGCGTGGCCCTCGAAATAGTGCAAGCACGATAATCCGACCGATTCCACATATTTGTGGCTATTTAAATGCCGCAAACTTGCGGCATCCATGCGGATTGAAATATATTAGTGTTTTTGTCCCACATGGTCTATATGTGAAAGGAGAACTATGGGGTCAGGGCTACAGCTCGCAGTATACTGTCTGGATCCACCCAGCAGCAGGATTGACAGCTGGCTCTGCCTATCCAGAGGCAGAGCCAGCTGTGCCCGCCCCCTCCCCAGTCCGTTTCACCAGTCAGCACTGGAAGATCGGACAAGAGAGGAGGAGAATCCCTGCAGGGAGCCATGACAGTCGACGGTATGTGTTCGCTCACTTCCCGATCTACTGAGCCGAACTGTGACAGTTTCATTGTCACAGGTCGGCTCAGATTATGAGGCTGAGTGAAAATCACTTGCCTCATAATTCTCCTTTAATCAGGAGTGAACAGTCTGAAGTAACAATGCTGCTACTCCTTAGAAGAGGTGCAGCAAATGAGCTTAGTCATCCTATGACAGGAAGTGTATTACTGGCTTGAGCACCAAGTGAAAATAAAAGATAGAAAGCAAGAAAAAAGAATACTAATGCTGCCACCACACCTATGGACTGGCAAGCTGCAATATATTAAATGACTGTTCTTGGGTTCGGATACACTATATGGACAAGCAGCTTCCTGGTTCTGGTAAGACTTTCCTACTTGTATCTGATTCTGCCCCCATATTTGACTGTCCATGAGGGAATTCAAGAAAGTAGCTGAGAGCTGGAGGGAAAGTTCTATGGGTGCAAAGGAAAAGGGTCTTAAGATGTTGGTAAGAGAAAAATGTGACCCTGTTAGAAATGACTAATTTCTGCAACTGAGTAGCTAGAGGCTGCTTTGCAGCTTAAGACTGCACAAAGCAAATGCATTGCTCAGGAGAAGAGTATGTGATTGAGAGACAATATTCTATCTGCATTGTGCAGTCCCTGTCTATCTCAATCCTGTGTACTTTATAGCAATACTGTGTGTAGCTCACTGATGACTGATGTGTAGCCATGCCACTGGCTTTCATCCTAAACTGGTGGAATTTCCAATCTTATCTGTTTTAAGTGTTAGGAAGAAAGTCCCCTAAAGTACAAATAAGCTCACATTCCATTTACACTGGAATTTTTGTGAAAGTTGTTCTCTTTTTAAATGAATGCCTGTGAAAATTTTGATTCAGCAGAAATCATTTATTTTTCAGTGAGGGAGAACCAGGGAAATTTCCGTTTGTGGTAGAAATTAGTGTTTGGGGTTATTTTTAAGGTCAGATGTATTTCATAACGTACAGAAAGATGGAATGACCATGTTCAACGGACTGTAACCCATATACGTAATCCAGGATAAAGTCTATTGTCTGATTGGTTGCTATTGGTTAGTCCACCATAAATAAGGCTAAAAATGGTATTCCGCACATTTTTCAATGAATTACAAGTGGCCTGGAGTTTAATCTTAAAAATGCTGACACTGTCCTTCCTTCTGGAGGGTGGTTACATTTGTTCCCCATAGTCCCTGTGTGTGTTGTAAAGTAGCCACTGCTCCAAGCTCACTCCCGTGATGGACTGCAAAACGTTTAGTATAATAATTTGTATTGAAAAGTCCTGGAGCGAGTTTGGAGCAGTGGCTACTTTACAATACACACAGGGATCATGGGAAACAAAAGTAGCTGCACTCCAGAAGGAAGGACAGTGTCTGCACCAATTCAGAGATAATTTGAGGATCCACAAATACCGTACACAAATATATATACACAAATAAGCTACTAATTAATTAAGGTACTTGAATGCATTTTTCAATTTTAACTCCTGAGTTTAGCGTCACTTAAAGAAAAAGGGCAATTCTGTATTAGGTTGTACACTCCGCTATATTAGGTCAGAGGATGGATACCTCGCGCAGCTCCTAGGCTATGCTTACTGGTGAATGCTGCATTACTGTAAAGCCATAAAATATAAAGACTACAAACTGCAGTGATCAACAGTTGGGAGGAGGCTCTAACTTTTGTTCAAAAGAACATTGTTTCCACATGTGTTAATATTTTCAAAAGCTCACAATATAGTCTCTTCAACTCTTACAATATTTAGGTGTTATCATTGTTGGAAAACCTGTGATGTAGGAAGTTGAGTTTGGTAATCCTTTTTTTAGCCATTTGCTGAATTTTTGGCAATGAAGAAAACAGAGAATTGAAAGAAGTAAAAATATTGTTTCAGGCCCCGATTGTCTCCACAGCCTCCCCTTTGCACGATAAACTAAATGGTCTATTCATGCGAGAGTGATAACCTTGAACACACTCTACACACAAGGATGACCTTACAGATGAGGCTGCCAATGGTTCAGTAAATAAAAGGAAACTGTATAGATGCACATTTCCTTCTACAAAAACTTTAGAGCAGTTCTAGATACAGCTAAACACAATCATTCCTGTTTACTTCACACAGCCTTACTGCAATCCTATGTTTTCCATCTTAACATTATGATGTAATATCCATTGTTTATAGTGAATAAATCACCCTCCGCACATCTTTAAGTCCACATCTGGGGTCGAAGTTTACTTTATACTGAAGCACTTCTATAAATTACTGTATGTATACGTTTCACAGGAAACATTTAAAATGAAAACAACATTTCAAAGACTTTCTTAACCAGTAAGTATACTTTCTTAACACACACTTAAGTCTAAACCCATCTGTGTCTCGCATGCTGTCTGCCTTTTCCGTTATTGTGTAGGCTTTGTATTTTGGTCTTAACAACTGAGAATTTTGAATAGTTGAATTTTAAAGTTTTAAACAACTTTGCTAAAAGATTATGCCCGGTGACCAATTTATTAGGTGCAACTATTATCTAGTTCCTGTACAGGGCTGCAGATTGTAAGGAACAATAGACAGCTACGCAGTGGTATCTAAGTGCTCAGTTGGTACTAAGAAGCTCAATGTGTGCCATGCCTGTGTAGGCCAACTTTTTATAGTACCATCTGTATGTCTTCAACAATAGCAAATATTTTTTCAGGCTTAAGTTGTCCATTTTTAGTAATCCTATGCATGCTGGAGCCTCATTTTCATGTTTTTAGAGTAGTCAAACCCAGCCTGGTTTTCTGTGGCTGTAGTTCATCTTCTTTAAGATTCAGTGAGTCCTCTTATCTCTCTTAGTCAGCTATGTCTACCCAGAGAACTACCACCTACTGGACTATTTTTCACACTATTCTTTGAAATGTGTCTGTAAAGGTTCTCATTCATCCAGGTCATGGTATATCTGTAAAAAATAAGTCAAGGCAACCGGACTTGCTGTATTTTTCTTGAAAACATTTCACTGGACATCTGACCAGCTTTCTCAATTTCTGAATTGAGAAAGCTGGCCGAATGTCCAGTGAAACGTCTTCAAGAAAAATACAGCAAGTCCAGTTGCGTTGACTTATTTTTTACAGATATTCTTTGTAACTTCAAGAGACTGCAGTACATGGTGATTCATGGAGATTAGTAGATTTTGAGATGCTGCAATGACCATGCTTGGCACCAAAAATTATTTCACCAGCCCAAATGAAGAACATATTTTTAGAAAAATATATTTAAATAGACAATAAAACATTAAAACAAATGGGATTAAAATGAAGGGTATGTAGCAAGGTTTTTCTGGATTTGGGTTCCTCTGTAGAGTCTAATTCACTTCAGAGTAGTCCGATCGGCTGTATCAGAGTCATTGTCGTTCACGAATGATTCTCAGATTTCTTGCATAGTTTTGATGGAGATGAAAGCTGTCAGCTGCCAGTTTTTATAAGCCCTCACACAATCAAAAAATTGAGCGCTGGGATGTAGGACTGCTGAAGTGTTTCAGCATTCACATCATCAATGCCAGTTTTTCTAATTGTATCAATATTTTCAAAGGAGGAGCTTGACAAAGGAGGTGAACCTCTGAAACGCGTTGTCTAGCAACACCTGACACCTGATGACCCAGAAGTACTCAGCAGCTATGACCTCTCCTTGGTAAGAACCAGCTACAGCACTGATCAGCCATTAGATCAGATCGGTGTCTTCCAGCACAGGTGATCTGAGATCTTTCTGGACTGGACTCTGCTCTCTCCATATACCATCTATCCTGATAACAATCTAGGACCAGCAGCTGAGACGGGACTTCCATCTGTTGTGTGAGAGGTGAGATGTTTTTAAATATCCTGTAAGTGTATTACTTTTAACCTTTATTAAACAGTTACTTTTATAGTGCACTTAGGTCTGTGCACCTTTTTTTATGTTTTCTTCACAGTGCTATTACATGGATGTTTCCCTATCCAACTAACCAGGCTGCAGGATCAGTGCATACATCTTCTCTGGATTACCTACCAGTATACCTGGAGCTCTTTTAACACTATTAATATACAGTCCATAAACAATCAATCTAGTTGCGCAAGTTTATGACTTCTGTTTTATGTTGAACTTATCAATATTTTCAGATGTCCATGTTTTACAATCCTACAACCAACCTATTATTGGAGATCAAAACAATTCCTTTTAATTTTCCTCATACCTGAATGAGTAGCTCAAGTGAACACAGGTTCACCTTATTTGCTATTATTTACTTGTAAAAGTAAACATATACTTTGCTAAGTGAACACCCGTTATTCTTTTAAGAAATCATCTTCTAAATCTCAGGCCGAGGTGGACTATAGCATATCATAGGATCTTTTTATTTTTACTGGATTCATTTTTTCAAAACAAGTTAGGCTACCATTGAAAATAAAATATGTTGTATGTAACACCAACATTAAGATGGGATTTACCAGTGGATACAATAGTTCTGGGTTTATAGGTAGCAGAGGCAAAGGGGCAGCTCTTCCCGCTATGTAGGAATAGACCACACATCTTCTTCCTATATAGAGTAGAAATACGCTCATCTCACATAAGCTTGCTGACATATTTTCATTCACAAAAATTTTTATTGGGTTTTATACAAACAGAACAGGTTTCAGAGAAAAGAATATATGACACATGTCAGTACAAAGAGACAATCATACAGGGCAAATATGTGTTGTACGGTGCACCTCTGCAACAAAAGATCGTAAAGCCAGAAACATCAAAAGAAATGTTGTGGCGATTTCAGGGCATGTGACAAAACAAAAGAGAAAGAGTATTCGACTACTGTCTTCTAAGCGCAAGGCATTCATTTTGAACTTAAAGGATTGCATGAAGTTGAAAATAAGAGGTGGGAAGAAGAAGAAAGAGGTAAAATAATAGATAAGTATAAAGGGCTAAGAAAATAGAGAGATGTAAATGCAAGCAGCACTAGGATTCCCCGCCAATAGTCCCATCTAGGGAACCAGGTGAGTCAGATCGCCGTCAAGCTCTCCATGGATATGATTGGATGGACGTAGTGTATGCTTGCTGACATATTTTAACAATATTTTCAGCCATTGTAGTATTAATGCAACAATAAATACATTCTAATGATGGGAATACAGACCTTAACAACACGCCTGCTAAGTTAATATTCAAAACAAGTGATCAATTTTAGATTTCTAAAATCTGTGTGTTCCTCAATCACCATCCAATGGATCAGTTGCTTTTGCCCCCAAGAGCTCAGCACTTTTAGGTTTAGTACACCTTACAATCAGGCATTCATATAATGTATTTCTGTCTTCTGGCTGTCAATGCCAGCATTTAATGTGAATGTCTTTGCTGGCAGGAGCTGAATTGGCTTTCTTCTTAGATAAACAAATCCCAATGATCCTTCTAGAGTAGGGTTCCAAAACTCAATTAAACTATCCCAGAGGTTGATAAAATGACTGGGGAGTCGGTAAAAGTCTTGCGGGTTAACAGTTGGTCAATATTTGGCAGAAGGTTGATTGGGGTGAATTCATTGATTCAGAGACCTCAATTCATTCATTGAGGTCTCTGCAGTTCTCCCTGCCGGTCACTAGTCCTGATGGTAAGGTGGCCTGCAGTGAGACACTGCTGCCCAGGGTTGGATGCTCAGCTGCCAACAACAACTGCTGATAAAGACTACACAGCTTGTGTTGTCTTTATCAGTTGTGTCTTGTTACTGCCCTTGTTTACCAGTGTGTTTTGCATTGTGCGGCTTGACCTGCCACCCATCTCTTCTGGGAAGGATATATGTATGTATTTACTTCCTGTTTAAAGTGTACTTCCCCTCCTCAAACTCTGTTGGAGAGCCATTAAGTACACCCACCTCAAACTGTATTGGAAAGACAATAAATACACCCGCCTCAAACTCATTTGGAGAGCTGCTAAGCACTCCCACCTCAAACTGTTTCAGAACCAATAGATACACCTGTATTGATAGGATTAGTGCCAAATAACCGGTTGCTGTACAGTCACTACATTGTAGCAATCATAATGGTAGCTGTTGATACCTAGAGGAAGTGTTAACAGTTTTCAGAATATAATTTTGTTCTACTATTGTCATTATTATTCATAGTACTTTGATTTTAGGTAATATTTAATAAACAATGTTCAAAAAAAATAAATGTCTGGGAGTTGATAATAATATGAAACTTCATAAAATGGTTTATGAGCTGAAGAGTTTGGGGATCACTGTTCTAGTGCCACATAGGCATTTCCCAGTCAGTTGATCTGTTGTGATCTGAGAATGAATGCTTAGCACTGGAATTTTTTTTTCATTTAGGTTATTGGAAAGTGGAAAGTCCCATTAATCTGTATAAGAAGGAAGGGGAATAAATGCAAAAGCGGAAGTATAGTTGTGGTTAATCAGCTCTATTAAACACTTCCCAAATGCACTATTCACTGCTATTACCACATCTGTAAAACAGGCATCTTACCGTGGCTATAGGGATACAGGAATATGACGCAGGGCTGTAGTGGCATAATGCCAGTGCCTAGGGCAGCAGTGTAAGTGGGGCATCACCAGCCCTACATATCTGAAAAATGTTTACTATTTTGTGTACATCCTTTGGCCACTTAAGGACATTTGTGGCTTAAGTTGCCAGCAACTTAGCACCTACCTACACCTACAGTTAATTCAGCAAATTAACTGTAGGTGAAATGTGTGCATGTGATGTTATGAGGAGGTAAAAGACTCACTAAAGTTCATGAAACAGTAAACCATATCTATATTCTCATATTTGTGGATCTGTGTAGCTTAAATGTAATTGTGAATGTACAGCAGATACTAGGCTTCCCACAATAGTACATTCTAGCTTTATTTTTTACAAAAACAAGTGCATGAAAGAGGGGACAGAGCTTGAATAAAAGGGTTGTATTTGGACATTGTGATACCCTAGTCATACCTAAATGATGCGCACATTGTATGTACTGTAAATGCATAATCAGATGTACATGTATTATTCAAAACATAATGGTGACCTTATTACAGCATATAAGGCAGTATTACAGTGCACTAAGCTATTTCTGCTATTCTTCGCTTTTGCACCAGGGAAGAACAGAGACTCAGTCAAAGTTTCCCAACTCCCTGGATCCTTTCTAATGCCAGTGTTTGTTTTTTGATGCCTGTGAACCAACCACTAAACTGTCATACATTGGATATCATAGAACAATACCTGTAATGTTTAGAAATGTTTTTCTGTTCAGGGCTGTGTGAAACTTTGTGTGAAACTTTGCTTCTGTAACCCAGCCACTCCATACCTTCAAGTGCACATTTATATATGTTCTATACTACATTATGCACTTCACATAGGACATTGAAGATACATTGACAACAGGGGACATTAATAAATAGGCATAATTATTTAAAAAAAATATTTAACCAGAATATAATTTCATTCCCTGCACATTTGGCTGTTTTTAATCAATGTCATCTAAAACATTACTAGCATACACTGTTAGTTATGAACATACTGTAGCTAGAGAACACCCAAATTAATATTGAGGGAGTGATAAAATCTTACTCGTAACATAAGTGTGACATGTATGGCACTGTAGTAAATGTTACAAGCATACTGCCATCTAGTGGCCAAATATTCAATTGCAAGATATTTCACCAATACATCCTATCATAAATTAAACAGGGCCATAGATAAAAATGTTTCCTGGGGGAGAAGGGAAGTCAGCCTTGGACACCAGGACGTGAATAACAAAGCGGCATGTGCAGCATGCCATGGTAAATTGTGGGTGTAGCAAGATTACACGAACAGTGGCTGTGGCTTTAAACTTGAACCTATTCCCTGTGTGCATGGTAAAATATCTGTCCGATGCTGGGGTCACGGAAAATGTCCTCGGCCAAAAAGGGGTCACGAGTGGAGGAAGTTTAAAAAGGCCTGGCCTAGCATACAGAGTGCAGTGGTCAGCAGTATGTCATATGCAGCCCAGCTTACAGAGTGCAGTATGAGAGCAAAGCTAGTCTATGCTTGTCTGTATGTTAGTTTTCTATATGCATTATTACTTGTCTATGATATACAGCAAGTTAAATCTATATATATGTTTCCTCTCTACAATGCTGTATACATATATGTAATAAGCAAGTAATAAGCATATAATGTTATAAGCAAGTAAAACTTAATTCAACATTCCTCAAGATCTCAGTGCTTCATCTACACATATAGCCAACAGGGTATGGGCCCAGGTACTAAACATAACATTGCAAGTCAACAAGACCTGCATCCAAGCTACTAAAAGATGTCAAGCTGTTCAGATATGAAGTTTGCAATTGCAAAGCTCAACAACCAGCTATGGAAGTTCAAGCTTGAAATGCTGCTAAACAAAGACGACTTGAGGCAAGTACTGAGTACAGACAGACCCACTAATGGACCCACAGAGGAATGGGACAAAAAGAACAGGCAAGCAAAGCAATTATAAGTCTGCTGCCGCGTTTTTTGCCACGTTTTTGATGCATTCCGGCCCGTTTTTGGTTTAAAAGAAAAACTTATTTTTTTAGTTTAGATTGGGCTTTCAGTGCATTCCAGGGCGTTTGCATGCATTTTTGATGTGTTTGCATGCTTTCCAGAGCAGGTAAAATAGGGCTTGCTGCAGTTTTTTTACATGCGCTGGAACTGAACGCTGCGGTGTGAACTAGAGCCCAAAATACCATTGGGGAATATACATTGGACGCAGTTTTGATCCGGTCTGTAACTGCTCTGCTCCTGGAACTGCGCTTGGTGTGAACAAGACCTAAAACTACCAAAACAACTACCAACTATTCACTATTTAGATTTTAGCAATTTAGAGTAGAACGTTTTAAAATTTTTGATCTCTGATTGGTAATTTAGCTGAGCCTCTGTGGAGGCCAGAGGCAAAAGTCAGACTGTACTTCAACCATGTGTGGAACATTTGCTCAAAAGCCATGCATGGTCAAGTCAGGCATTGCCCAAATGTCAGGAGAAAGCAGCATTATATATGATGACCACAGAAGTGTGCAATGAGCCAGAAGTGGTCTAAAGCTTCTGTAAAGCCCTCCTTTGAACACTTGGCCTCACAGCAGCCAGTGAATTATCAGTATTGGTAATTGTATAAGTTTGGTATAGGTCAGTGCACCTAATTGCTTACAGAACAGATAATGATAAGCAGATTAGCTCAGCTGAAATGGAATTTGCATATGGTATTGCTTGGTTCCTACAAGTGAGTGACTTGTAAGAATACATCTTTTATGTCAAATACACTAAATATGTGCCACTCTTCCAAAATTATTTACATTTGCAAACCTTTTTGGATGGCTTCCAGCCGTTTCTCCGTAAATATACTGTAGTGTACCACTTCTGGTAACTGAGAAAAATAAAAGCAGAATAATGAAGCAGGGGGAGGGAAACTGAGCAAGCTGTAATTTATTTTATATTATTTAGCTTATCTTTTGAGAGCCATGATTTGAGCAGAAAGCAATGCACATCCCCGTGGAATTTATGATATCAGGTTTTATTCAAAGTGCTGAATCACTTCCAAGTTAAATAATGGACTAAAACATGTTGAACAGAAAAATGCTGAGACTTTCTTTTCATAGTGCACCATAGAAAATGAGAATTTATTCACAGTGTGGTTAAGATCATGCAGCCCTCAGGATAAACAACATTTATTACACTGCAAAAAAAAAAAACTGTTTCATTATATTCTATAAACTAATATGTACTGCATGCCCTTGATCATAATAGTAACTGGAGAAAGCATAAATTAGTTTTTGAGGTACTTGCCAGTAAATTATGCTGTACAGGTTTAACAGAAAGGCACTGTACCGTGTTAATGAAAGTTCTAAGCTCATTTTCAGCTACAGGTGGCATCAGGTATGGACATTTTACACTCTTAAATCTGTAAAGGACACATACATTGGTCTAGACACATTTTTAGAACAATGTTTTAATCAAAAATGAAAAAATAACTGGAATAATAATTACATTATAGCATATTATATATGCTATAACTGAATTGGAGCACTGAAAACCATTGTTTGTTAGGATAGAGATGTGCTACAATTTTTTGGGGATCTCCAAAAAGACTCTTGAGTTCAGGCATGAAGAAGGTTCAACATTATCCCCCTGCGCACTTACGCCCACTCGCTCATCAGACACGTGGTCAACGCGGCCCGGGCATGTATCCCGACCCTATGGAAGAAACGGAATGAGGATGCTAATCTTTGATCCCTTTTGCTCCTACCCCTTTCTTTACCCTACACTCACTCCCTCTTATGCTCCTACCCCTTTCTTTACCCTACACTCACTCCCTCTTACTCAGATAGGTTCTCTCATTAGGTGTATAAAACATGCAGCTGAATGTATAAGCAATATATAATATATAATTAATAATAGACTTGTAATGCAAAAAAACTATTGGCAAAATATAAATAATAATACAATTTATTATTGTTGTTGTTATTATAATTCTAATAATAAAACCACAATAAAAACCCATAATATAACACATTACAACCATGTATTCTGTGTTTCTGTGTTAAAATGACAAACCTATATTTTCTTCAAAGCAAATCTGGCACGCACAAGATCACAGTATTATTGAGCAAACTGAACACAGTAGATAAAGCTTCTTTTTTTTAATATTCTGTCATGTAATTAGCAGATTAGCCTATTTTTAATTTATTTTTTTATCTACCTTTTCTACCCAGTATTGAACGTTTTTAGATGAATTTAATTTCTTACCTATTTGACTGGCTGGGTAATCTGTTTGTGAGTCAGTGACACCTTCAATATGGTATTTTTTAAAGGACCAAAGACATAGACTCCAGCAGAGAAATTCTACCTCTAGAGTTCAGTGAATGATTAATGGGAAACTATAAGGGGTTCCCCATTTTATTTAAATTACAATTAAAAACAATAATTGGAATTCTACTCTGTCACTCAAATAAAAAGTTTAATAAATGTGAAGAATGTTTTTAACACTCACCTCATAGTGATATCTCCTTTGCACACTGTAATGATGTACCCCAGAATTCGACGGGTGCTGGAACAACTGTTCACAGTATACATTTTAGAGGATATGTTGCCCACACACCATTCTGCTTCAGAATATCATCTTTATTAGTATTCCTTCATGATGACATATAAATTGAACGTTTCGGAACTTTGCAGGGCCCCTTCATCAGGGTATTAACACTTTCTTTGCCGGGGGCATGCTTTTTTAACTTTTGATCAGGGACAGAGTTTCTGCAAAGTAAGCATATGTAATATTTAACTATTAAAACCAAAAATGTAATGCTTAAATGGAATGTAAAGTGTCTTCTATAATTTTTCATTATTATGATATGAAGATAATGCTAAAAAAGGTAAAAAAAAATACTAAAACATATTTTAACCTATTTATTCAAGGAAATATGAAGTGTTGGATATGAACATTACATATGTACATTTCCAGCCAATAGGTGGAGTCCAAAGCTTATTTTCATATATCTATGTGTCTAGATTAAAGTAGTATTAGGGATGCACAGATACTTTTCGGGTACCAGTGCAGATACTTGGCATTTTCATGAGAACTGTCAGGGTTGCAGCGGTTGCATGGATCCTACCAGTCATTAAGGAGTCCTTAAAAATGAGGATTGGAGCTCAAAAGTATCGGTACTGCATTTACATGACAAATATTCCCGAATCGACTACATTTTCATCACCCAGAGGGATCTCCCTAGACTCACCTCAGCGTCCATAGGGAATATTATGACCTCTGATCACGCCCTGACCGTGGCCGCTCTCTCCCTACACACTCCCCTGACTAGACCGTCGACTTGGAGATTGAACACTGCCCTTTTATGACCTCAGCTGCGTGGATACTGGACAGATATAGGCACCCAGATATAGCAACACACCCTCTTATTGAGGCGTCCCTACATGTACTAACAGGGCTCAAACGCAAGAAACATCTGACCTCCGATGAGGGACCTCTGACCCCACTGACAGATAACAAAGCATTCCCACCAGGTTCTACAGAGGAGTTTGTACGCCAATGGCAACCCCAGGAATTGCTGAGAGCACACACTTTTTTCAAACACCAGAAATTGCTAGACAGAATAGACCTACAGGAGATGTCTAGGTGTGGGCGATTACTTGTACTTGTACTTGTACTGAGTACTGTACTTGGTATCTGTGCAACCCTATATTAAACTCTCAATCTTTTTTTTGTAATGAATCCAGATCAAACAAATATACATTGCTCAACAAACTATTTGCTCACATTTGTGCCTAAACACTTATAGCACCATTCACAAAAGGGTGAAGAGTTTGGAGAAGGCAGGAGAAGTGAACAATCTAGGCCAGGGGTCGGCAACCCGTGGCTCCGGAGCCGCATGCGGGTCATTTGTCCTTCTGCTGCGGCTCCGCTCCTTCTGCCCACTGATCTGACAGATGCAGTGATCCGTGAACGGGGCGGTATCTCCGCATTTGTCACAGACCAAGGTATAGCTCCACCCCCTCCTGTTTGCTTAGCGGCCTTAACGGGCCGGTCTATGCAGGAATTGTGGCCACGTCCCCTTACGCCATCTCTGTGGAAACGCCGCTGCTTCCAGCTGGGAGAGCGCAGAAAAACCTGGGGTGTCCCCTAGAAGGCCGAGAGTGTAAGTGTAAGTCCTGAGGGAGTCCCTGGAAGGCACTTTAGTGTCCCTGTCTTCTTCCATCATTTGTTTTTTTCAATTTGACTTTTTTTTTTTAATGTAAAAGAGAAATGATCTTTATTTTAAACTGTTCAAGGCATCTTTTTATTGAAGAGACCAGCAGCGGGCCACAATACAACAGGGTAGTAAATGACATTCACATAGTGTTCACGTTAAAAAAAATCCCATAGTTTAGTCATCGCTATTGAATTTTCCATTTACATATGGAACATAATCAGGGAACAGCCTCCAGTCTGTGGCCCAAAACAATCCAATTTGACCTTTTTGATGCTAGCATCTTTACTGTGACTTTGACTGTGGGGGAACATTAGAGTGTAAACTTCTCTGTACAGAGACTGTGACTGGCTCAGTGTTCTCTGTGCAGCACTGCGGTATATGTCAGCTATATAAATGTATAATAATAGTGTGTGACTATGGAGGGACATTAGAGTGCAAGCTCCACCACTCCAGTACACATGCGATAAAAGGATGACGGCACACAGAAGCAGACAGCATTTTTGGTTTGCTGCAGGTGTTTTCTCTGTAGCAGTTCATTGATTTCATAAATGCAACACACTATAGTTCTTTTATACATAGCATAAAGGTAAAAAATGATATATGCAGTGTTATCTTCATTTTAGATGTCAAAAGGGTTTTGTGGCTCCCGGGTTTTTTTTTCTGTGGGAAACGGGTCCAAGTGGCTCTTTGAGTGTTAAAGGTTGTCTACCCCTGATCTAGGCCAACATAGCTGATTTGGAAAAATTCTCCAATTCAGCTCACTTTCCAGTTCAGCTATGTTGTCTTAGATGGTTCCCTTCTCCTGCCTTCTCCAAACTCTTCACCCAGTTAAAGCCCTCTTAAAGGCATCATGCTTCTGAACAGCTGGCTCCAACTCTCAGCTCTGCTTCCTTGAACTTCCTGTTGAGTAAAAGATCACAAGGGAGAGAACAGTATCCAGTAGATCTCCCTCTCCTAGCTTGGAGAAGGGAGAAGCTGGGAGCAGAGGAAAGAGGAGTGACTTACCTCCCCGCTTCTCCCTCTACCCTTCTATAAGCTAGGAGCTTCCTCTGTGTTTGTGGAGACACACACAGCTTACTAGCAGGGTGGCTCCTGAGAACCCTGCAAGTGGATCCATGGGACCCTACAAAGGAAAGGAGCCACCCACAGGATATTAAGGCCAGTGCTCAGGGGAACAGCTGGTTCTGCAGGAAGCTAAAACGTTTAAACATCAAGGAACAGTGTCCATGTTAAGTGATTTCATCAGCATTCAAAATAGCTTAAAAACCTTTTGACTTTATTATCACTTAAAGTTACTAACCTTAATACATGCCTATTTACAAATCTCAAGCTCAATTTACACACACGCAGCAGAATGGGGCAGAGCAGAAATGCATTCCTCCTTCCTCCCCCACCATATCTGCTTTGTTTAGATGGGGAAATATCAGGCTTCATTTAGACAGAGGCTAATCAAATCAAATTGACCCTGCACCGTTTCTCTAAGAAAATGCAATACAAAAGGTCTCATGAATTACAAATTCCAGCAAGGAAATGAAAAACATCTTAATAACTGTGGACTGGGTGAGCAATTGAAATACTTTAAGCAATGATCAAGAAAACCTGTTACTTAGAAATGGGAGAAGACTGTAGAATATGCTTGTCATGGTGTAGAAATCCATTCATCTGCACGCTCTAGGAATGAGTACAAAATTATAGCACAATTATATATAATAAGCCTTAACCCTCAGACAATAAGCAGCTGTGAACTCTGGAATAAAGGAATTCATCAATGAATATTCAGGTATAGAATGTAATAAAGATATATCAGTACACTTATTTATGCTGTAAATGGAAGTATGGTAGAGTTGCTAATGTTGTTTTTTGAACAGCTGTATGTGCAGCATGACTCGCTGAATCCATCAATCGAATTCCAGGAAGATTTGTTGAGAGAAATGACAGTTCCTGAATCCCGTCTATACAAAAACCCAGCTGGTGTGACTTAGCGTTGAGAGACTTTGTTTTAAATTTTAAATGTAAATCACATTGAAATTAGAACCTACCTTGTGTCCTATTAAGCTACATTATGTTAATAATGCAGCTATTAGAAACTACTCTATTATATGCCAGGCAAAATGAAACTAAATTACACATGGCTGTTGTCCTTACATTAAGCTCTTATTAAAATAATGGTAACATTAAAAGGACTGAGGGTGAGAAGATTGCATGAATTCATTGTACATGGCTATCAGACCCCAAGTCTTGAAATCGCACAGCAGAGTCAATTAAAATGATAGGCGTAACTGCACCATTAGTTTGGGATAGAGAATCTATAATATAACCTTTTTTTCTTGTTTTATATGCTAAAATATGATTTACAACTATAATGTTCTGGCTAATTTGACTTTGACCAATATTCAGGAACCAAATGCAATCTCGAGTTATGTAAAGCCTATCTCCATGGAAAAAGTACCCCCCCCCCCTACACACAGACCCACAGCATCACACGCACTGCAAGGGTTAAATGCTTGTTTACATCTAGGGCATTAGATTTTATACGTACCTAATCCACGCTACCTCGGCAGTTGATGCTCAGCTATTTTCCCCCACACTCTGGCCATAGCCCTTCATTATACCTGAGGACGTCATGGGACAGTCTACAAGTCCCTTGACGTCCTCAGGTATAATGCAGGGCTATGGGCCCAGCATTGTACTTAATGATGTCAGAGGGCCTCTGACCATCAGAGTGTAGTTGAGAAGAGGCTGCAGTTGTCTGTCTTGTAGCATGGAGGGAGCCTGCGGGAGCCGGAATCAGGTAGTTAAAAATCCTTTTTCCAGGTACTCAATTTTTCCCAGAATTTAGCTTTAAAGTGTATCTGAAGTGAAAACGTTATTATCTAATAGAGTAGGCAAGGGTTAGATACTCTGTCAGATTTTTTTTCTGTTCTATATACATTTACCCTTTGTGACCCTGTTAACCATGATTATTTAGGCAGAAAGTGATGGTAAATCCAAACATTTTACAGTTGTTACTGGAACAGGAGGTAAGTAGAAATCTTTCAGTGGGAATACCTGTAATGTAAAATGCCAGAGAGGGTATTTCCCATCACTTGGGAGAGATTGTTCACTCACTTCCTGTTGTATCTCCAGGACAAATAGTTAAAGACATCTTCCCAATGTAATACTGGCATGAGGGAAAAAAACTGAAAAGGGTTCAAAAAATTCTTTACTGTATCCAAACCTAAAAAATTTGGCTAACGGTACAGTTCATTGTATATTTGAATAATACCTTTGAAATTGTGCTTCTTGCCATGCAGGAGACCATAGATAGACTATAGTTATCTTTAGAAAACTTGTGTTGGCACAGCATTTTAAAAATAATATTTACAAAAACATGCATAGACCACTGCTTCTTTTGCTGTAAACGATTACTATGCATTACTGGTTCAATAGAAATAGCTATTTTCCAATGTGCAAATCCTGATCTTAGCTATTTCTATGCAGATGTACACTATAGCCAAAAGCTTGTGGACATCTTAAACATCACACCTACAGTATATGGGCTTGTTATAAAACCATTCCTAACCAAGAACATTAATACAGATTCACCCGACGACCACCCAGATAAGGCTATAAGAGCCTCCACTTTTCTGTGAAGGCTTTCCAGAAGATTTTGGATCATATTGGTGGGAATATGTCAGCCAAATGAGCAATTATGAGGACACTGATTTTGGATGATAAGTCCTGGCTCACAATCAGTGGCTGGGCAAACACTGTTAGCATGACATTACTACTGCTAGATGGAGCCAAAGAGCAAAGGATTTGCCATTGCTCCATGGTTCCATCTAGCGTAATGCAATGGAAACAACATCCTCCTAGCTATACATGTTTTAGTTCATCCACAGGTTGCTGAACAGGAAAGGACCTTTTCAGACTTTTGCCACAATGTTGGAAGAGCACATTGTCTAAAAGGTCTTTGTACTGTATGCTGTAGCATTAACAATTCTCTTCAATGTAAACACCCAAACTCAATAGGATGGAGGCACATTTAACATACTTTTGACCATATAATGCATTTCTCTAATGGTGACTAAGGCAATCAGTCACAGTGCAGTGTCTCTGAAGAGGAGATGTTTGCTTAATCAAATTTGTATGCACATTTGGGATAAATATGCTATTGCATTTGCAACATAATTTAATTTTATACAAGTACACATTTAAACATTGGCAGAAAGGTTTATTATAAAAAAAAAAGCTGTAATGCTTTTTCTGCCTGCTACCGAGGAAACTGACAAAAAAAGTTGTAAATGTGTTGCAAATTTCCCCTGTGTGTCTAAAGTTCCAACTTGGCACAAATGCTTACTATAACTTTTCTCGAATTGGCACATTTCATGGTGGAAAGGTCTGTATATCCTCAAATGAATTATAAAGGTAAGAAATTATTTTTGATAACAAAGCTTACTTTGTCGTTCTATCAAACAATATGATATTAACCAGAAAGGTGGAATTTGGCAGACATTTAACATTTAATAATAATAAATTGTTCTCTACTTAGCTCAGAGTCTTGAGTAGTAAACATTTTTGGTTGCATCAATTACTTCCTTATGCAAATGGCATTTAGGTTTGATTGATGATGAATTCATGACAATTTAATAAAAAATTAATCCATTTTGCATGTCTTTCCTTAAACAAAACAGGATGTTAGATTTCCTGGATCTTTGTGAATGTGTTAAATCATACAGCCACTTTTGGGTCTGAGCCCATATGCAAAGTATTAAACTGTGATCCTGTTAAGGGTATTATTTATTATGTTTGTATAAAGTAATTGCTTCAAGGCTGTCAGTTTCTATGCAAATACAACTTTTCAGATACATGAGAAAAATAATCTGCAATGTAACTGTATATCTGTATTATCCTGTTCCCAGAATTCTCTAATGTTAAGTTTTCCAAAATTTCCTTAAAATGTCTCATATATCTAGTCCTTGTTCTCAGGGTAATTGTGTCTTAATTTGCTGCAAATTACTAAATTTTTTTGCAGTCAAGTGAATATTACATAATTTTTTATGCCCCGAATTGATTGCTTTTATTCTATGGGCTAGTATGTTCCTATATGTCCCTACTGTTTAAATGTTACTGAAATGTAGCAAAATGTGGAAAGGTTAACACTTAATTCTAAAGTGTGTTGGCATCTAGCATGTACTTTTCACTTGGCCATGTCCACTAGTTGTTACCATGACTTTTGATGAATTTAGTTTTGATTTTATAGGCAATTATAAATCATTGTAAAATTGTAACTTTTTACAGATTTTATTGAATCTCTAGGATTGGGCTTCCATAGTTTGTAAGTATAGTTTTATTATTAATTTGGAGACATCATAATGTCATAACGCCTAAGATCACAGCTTGAATTGTTAACGTCATCTGCACCTCTACATGCAGACAAACTTGACCTACATCATACATTTGTGTTGTGTAATATCTTAGTTTTGCACACAGGCTATAGCTATAATAATGCCAACTTGATTGGAGGTTGGTTGCATTGACTGTGCCCTTGACCATGCCGAGGCGCCTTCATGTTGAAAGTTGAATAGGGAAGAGGTTGGGGTCGACCTTGAGTTCAAACTGAACCAAAGTGACTTGCAGTTCAACAAACTGGCAAACTATTGTGCTAACATAGCAACCAATTAGCAATCATGCACTTCCTGGATTCTAAACTGAGATTGGGTGGCTTAGATGGGCTAATCATAGGGGGTTTTATATGTAGGGGTGTCCCAAGGCCAGGTATCACCTGGAGCGGACACCGGGTGACACCCCTGCCGTGACCTCATCGCGCACGCACATGACATCGCCACGCGCGTGCTCGATGACGTCATCGCAAATGCGCAGCCGTCTAATTAACCCCTGCTGGTGGCCATCTTGGTGATCGATGCCTGGTGGGATGAGTTATGCCTCTGGGTCCCCTCCTCTCTCCTGACACTGTCGGGCTCTCGGTCCATGACCAAGTGCCCGACTCTTTAGAAGGGAGGACACCAAAATGACTGTCAGCCGGGTGTCAGCCGGGGTCCGGGGACCCCCCGCATCCCCCTTGAGACGCCACTGTTCATATGTACCAGCCTTTACCTTATTAGGTTAGGTAGGGACTTGAGAGTGTGTACAGGGACAGTTAGATGGTGTCAGTCATTGCCGAAAATATCCATATGCACACTAACTCAAAGACACACTTACAGTGGGATGTACAGTAGTATAGCAGATTTTGGAGACATCACCGTGTTTTTGCAGGGAGATATACTTTCATTTGTTATTTGGCTGCTGTACACTCCTTATTTTATTTTTTGGGGATGCTTTATTGGTTTCACATATTTGTTTTTCTTTGAGTTTGGTTAAAAAAAGAATTGAATATTGTTATTTTTTTGCAGGTCCATTCACTAAAGGGTGATGTGTTTGGAAAAGGCAGGAGAAGTGAACAATCTAGGACAACATAGCTGATGAAAAATTATCCAATTCAGCTCACTTTCCGGTTCAGCTATGTTGTCCTAGATTGTTCACTTCTCCTGTGCAATACTTTTGGTGCTTTTTCAGTGAAATACATATAGTCTAATATAGATTTTTTTTTATGAAAAGGTGCCTGGTGTCTGTCCTTTTCAAAAAAGTGTACAAACAACTAGGCCAACATGCCAGACTTTAACAGTACCATACTAGCTCCTTTAAAAATGTACAATCATTTTATTACAACTATTTAAAAAACAATTTTACAATCATAAAAACAGTTAGAGGTGTTTCACAGAGTCTCTATTAAAGTTTACAGGTTCTCTGGGGGATACCCTCTGGCCTACACCTTACCAGTCACAGAATTCAGAAGTACATATACTCCACTTCCTCACTGCCTACACCACAACCCTCGTTTTGCCAGGCAAGGTTTAGAGTGACAATGAATGGGAAAGGGCAGGGATGGCCTTCTGTGTGAAAATTGGCAGCAGCTCTGGACATTCTGGTTCAAATACTGGTGGCTGGGTACCTGCCATTATGATGTAGCAGAAACCACATAACAAGCAACATAGCAAGGAAAAGGCCACATTAGGAGTCAAAAGAAATGGCTAATATGCAGCCTTGGTGAGGGGTGCTGTGCTGCACACCACTGTTGCACAGAGTGGCGCATCGAGCCACTAAGAGGCTATGTGGCAAAGGGCTTCTATGCCGCGCTGCCTCAGAGTGGGGCAGTTTGTGCTCCTTCTTGGATGCTGGCAGTAGACCCCCACATAATTTTCCCCTTGTATCAGGGAGGGGATAAATGGCATGATATAGTCACTTACTTTGCTCTGGGTCATATTGCAGCTGTTGTTGAGTGCTTCGAGCGCAGTAGTATAACTTGCTGTGCACAACTCTATTATGGGGTTCATTTACTAAAGGAAAATCTGGTTGTTCACTTTCACTTTGGGAATTTGCACTTTGAAGGGGAAATTTCCCCTTAACTTGGTGAATGTGGTGCAATTTCACTTTGCAAAGAATACCCTAAAATGGACACGGAAATTGTAAAAAAAACTTTTTTTTTTGCTTGCACAGGATAGAAGTCAGCAGAACTTCTCTCCATTTATTAAACTTAGGGGCTAACTTTCCCTGCAATCTGAAAATTCCTCTGCAAAGGCTTATTTGCCTTTAGTAAATCAACCCCTATGTGTGCGTAAGTGTGCACAAGCTTGCATATGTGTATCGCTGAACATGTACAGTATATGCATGTGCACATTTTTATGTGATAGAGCAATGGAACAGCACCATTTTACTGTACTGATTGCTACTGTGCATATTAGCAAACATTTTAATTTGGGAGGTACAATGTAAGGCTGGAAATTAGTCATGTGCATACCGCTGTGTATTTTCATCCTGCACTGGTTCAGCAGCACATTCAGTCCTCCCCCCTGGCTGATAGAGCGCAGAACCTACAAAGAATCTGAAACAATTTATATGCATATAAAGCCAGAACAAAAATAGCCCTACCTATTTTTACTCCCCGTTAATACAGCCTTTATTAAGTGTCGAATCAGCACCGAAACCTACTTAAATCTGCTGCCAACTGTGAAGACATATGCCTTTTGCTGCTTGCATGACACATTTGCATATCTTCTAAGGTCTGGCTAGAAGTCTTAGAAAAACACATAAAGACATAAAGACTAACATTTTTGGCTTTGTCCCTATTATAATATAACCTAATATATGACACAGTAATGAATAATATAGAAAGTTAGTAACATGTGAAGGCTTTTCCTTAATTAAAAGCTTTGTCATGATATTGTAAAACCTGTTTTGTACTGTGATATTACAGGGGTCATTATAATAAAAGTAAATAGTAAAATTCTAAATAATATAATTGGATATAACTTTTGGACTTAACATCTTCCAAAGTGCTTAATATGTTTTATGGGATGGCTAACAACTTCTAACTGCAAGAATTTGGGTGCAAGGCAGGCCAAGCGGGCCAAGGGTAAAAGTGGGCATGCCTAAGGCCCTGCTTTATAGCTTACAGCTTCCTAATCCTCACTCAAAACATCCACAACAGATTCCAATCCCTTCCATAGCAAGAAAGTATGCCCATCACAAGCATATTATGCAGCTGGCACTCACTATATTATAACAAACGAGCTATGGTCTCCCAGTGAATTTTTGACTAACAGCTATTGCTAACAGGTTTGCCACTATACAGAACAGAGATCAGCTAGTAAGTGTTTTGTCCTCAAAAAGTACATCAAAAGTGAGTTTATTGGGTACTATTTTACACTACTTCAGATTAAGCAAAACGGAATATTAAGCAATCAATATTTGTGAAAAAGCAATTCTATATTTACAATTCATCAAACACTGTGTACAGTTAGATGCACCCACAAGAACACTCAAGATAATATTACTAAGAAAACCACGACAGGACAGTATAACCATAGAGATTATGGTGGGAAGATGTTAAAGCAATCAAAACGCCCCCACTCTAACCAGTGTGTAGCACAGTGAAGCCTTCTTAAAACAGGTATCAACATGTGTCATTCCATGACATATGCCAAAAATAAGAGGATTATTTGGTGGACCCTTGCAAATGATTGTTTTATGCCTCAGCCAGATGCAGAGAAGCAAATGAGCAGAGTTATATTGCAACAGTACACATGCATTGCAGGTCCACGTGTGCACATGCATGTATGTGCATCCGGCAATTGTGATCCCTGAACCTATCTAGCTGATTATACAATGATTTTCAATGAGTACAGTGCAGTACTAAATTGCATGCACATTGAGCATCCAAATAATTTTGCTTTTTTACCATCTGTTCCTAAAGGGTGTACTATAGAGTGTGCATGTCAATACTTTATTTGAAAATTAAATAACATTAAAAAAACAAACAAACATATAAGACTGACTTAATAAGTAATTGAAAACACATATGCTAAGCTAAGCAGCATGTCAACATCTCATATACTATGCTGTCATGGGGAAAAAGGCAGCATAAGTACAGGTCTTTATCATTGGAATCTCTATTTCAAGATCCACCATTAGAATCTTGTATGACAACTGATGCCTAACATCTGCAAATTAGCAAAAAGATCCACAAGGCATGGTACAATGGTATTGTTTTTTTTTTCTAATTTGCATACCCTTCCAGGTTTGGTTCACTGAATTTTTTCTACAAATCAGGGTGTTTTTTTTTTTTTTTACAGTTTCCTCTAATTATAGCTGTATGCACCATATATGATACAGCATATGAAATGCTATTATTGCTAGACCCATACAAACTGACCCAGAAGTAGCTGGTACTCGGACATATTCCCACTCCTGGAAGTTTCTTTGTGGGCTCTTCCTGACCTGTTATCTCAGGGGCGATATACCATCCTGCTGGACGGTCACTAGTTTTAATGGCTTGGCTTGTTGCTGAGGGATTGGGGTCTGTCTGACTTGGTTATTTCTACACTTTTGAAAGCTATGAAGATGACTTCTCAGAAAGTCTATCATCACACTTGGAAGGCCTACTTTACATGGTGCTGGGAACAAGGGTTCCAACTCTGTGGGGTGTAACCTATCATTTCTATTTCTCCAATCTGATCTGGCCTTGGCTAATTTTTTTTCAGAGGCTGCTTGCTGCTCACTCTCTGATAAACACTTTTATACAGGGGCTGGCTCATGTTGCTCCCCCCCATTCATTCCCCAATGTGTTCCACTATGTGTTCTTAATATGGTCTTAACAGCTCTCCAGAGGCCTTGTTTCTAACCCATTAGGTATATTCCATTGGCAGACTTTACTTGTGAGACAGGTTTCAGAATTGGTGGCCCTATCCAGTAAAGAGTCTTTTCTAATTCTTCACGAGGAAAAGGTGGTGCTGAGACCTCAGTCCTCCTATATTCCAAAGGTGGTTTCTTCTTTCCACCTTAATCAGGACATTGCCCTCCCTTCTCTTTGTCTAGCTCAGAAGCATCCCAAAGATATTTCCTTGTACAGTTTGGAAGTGATGCAAGCAGTGCAAGTATACCTTTCAGCCACTGCCTCTATCCTTCAATCAGATAATCTTTTTGTCCTGCCTGAAATCTCCTTCAAGGGGCTTCCTGCTTCTCAATCCACTATTACTAGGTGGATTAGGCAGGTCATTACTAAATGTAATTTCTTAAAGGATAGGGTTCCTCCCTTTCCGGATAAGGCCCCTTGGGCCTTTCAGCACCAAATATCTGTTTCTCAAATTTGCAGGCCACCACCTTCAGTTCATACAGTTTGCTGTGTTGCCCACCGCTCAGTTGTATTGCTTGGGGATTTCCCAGGGTTTATGAGATCAAAGGTGTCCTTTACTTGTAAAATCAATTTCTTAGAGTACAGTACAGGACACCCTCCTCTCTGTCCTAGCAGTTTTCTTCTGATTGCTTTCTACAAAACTGAGGCTGTCCCACAATTGTGTTTGCCAGTGCCCAATCACCTGATTGTGGCTGCATATAACCCAGGGTCTATGATTAAAGAAGCCTGTGTCCTACACTGTACTCCAATAAAAGGATTTTTACAAGAAAGTAAAAAATCCAGCTTTGTCAGTCATTGGCTTAATCCACGCTTGCTGGGAAATTGAATGTTCTGCACATGCTTCTGCATTTTAGAGGTTAAATAATCAGTTATGTAGTACAGTACTCATTATGCTGGATAAGGTTTGATTGATATCAGAAATAATATTTCTTTACAGTATTCAGTCAGTTAATTGTAACACCTCAAAGACATAATTTTATACATCACAGTACAGTTTTCAATACTTAGATGTGTATGGTTTTAATTTATTGCATCTAACGATTACAATATTTCTAATATAAAAGACTAGATCAGTTTTCTAAAAAGTGGTGTCATGAACTGCTGTATCACATACAGTGAAATCTAATTTTTATTACTAAGGAGATCATTTACTTGAGAAATACTTTGTAAAGTGCCTTCAATAGCATTGGTCCCATACTTCTTGAATCAGAATGTTTGGTAGATATAAAAGACACAAATTAATCCAGCTCTGTATTCATTATTATGACATTACATCATTGCAGTTTTTAAATGCAAAAAGTGTAAGTAACTAGATTTGACTTATCAGCCTCTTGCAATACGCAGTACAGCATAGATCCGACTGAGAGGTAGATGCAACATAAGGAACCATTCAGTTGTGCTACAGTGTTTAGATGCTAACAATAGGCATGCTGATAGAAGTGACAGAGAGATGAGCTCATCAGTCTGCTGCTTCTCCTTCACTGTCTACACACATGCTGGGGGTGGGTTCATGATGTCTTAGGCTTAGAGAAAGTGGGTTGAATGTTGCTGGCTGTCATTTGGCCTGGAACATTGAGGACATCTAGTGACAGAAAAGAAGTACTGGTGGAGATAGCTTCCGACTGAAGGTTAGTTTCAGCAAAAGCTGTTTTTTATTTTATCTTCAATAGCCTGTTATGATTTTTTTTTACTAGAGTTCTACTTTAAGTGTAAGGAAATCTAATTCTTTTGGCACAATCAGACTTGCTCACATGCAGAGAGAAATGATCAAGCAACGCCAGAGGAATAGTGATATATTTTGAGACAGTTTTACAATGAAAGTACAATTATAAACTCTCCAAAATGCTGATCGGAAATCACACTAAACCAACAAGGAGCATACTATTGACCTGTTTTTATATTATCATCCAACTTGTTATCTTTCAATTGATAAGATATTGTTCAGTATGCTAAAATCGTTGGCACCCTATGTGCAGTGATATTGTCATATAATCACAGCACTATTGTATGAATTTCTTTGGATACTTTGAAACTGCCGTTAGACTTTAAGGAATAGTTGATAGGATTGAATGAGTTTACAAGTGTCTTCTATACAGAAGGGAGGGGATGTGAATTAGTCATGAATTTATGAATTAGTCAGGTTTGTTAGTGGGGGAACAACAGAGATCTGGAAAAGTTTTCTAACTTTTCAAATTGATTGTTCCACTCCTCCCCTGGTTAGGGAAAACCTGTAGATATCAGAGTATCATCTAAACATGGCCAGAATGGAAAATTTTCTTTTTTTTATGGGTACACTAAAACCGACCTTAAGTGGCCAAAGTGGCTTGTTTTTTTGCAGACACTCATTTACCACCTGGTTACTTCTGCTTTGTTATCATTATGTTTGTATTTATGTCATGACAAGGGCATTGTATATGGCTCCTAATGGTCAAATAACCCCCCAACAATTTAAACCAGAACAATAACTTTTTGCTAATTAATGACATGACGCTGGTCTTGGAGTTTTAGTGGCCACAGCAGCGATTTTATTATTCAGTACCAAAGCCAAATTAACAATTCTAACAAATTAACTGACCACAAGAATTAAGGTCCTTGATGCGATATCCACCACCAAAAAGTATCTGCCTACATGGCCCCCAGCCGCACAACCCCGCATCGGGGACTTGTAATCTAACATCAGATACTAAGTAACTAATGATGGACCTGGTAAGTCAGGGATGCCATACCAAAGACGACTCCCCACTGTCACTTAAACATCAAGAGAATATGCACCTGAAGGACTGTAATACCCTGCCCGGCCGCAGTAACAAGAAAACAGGAAAACAGGGAGCCACCTATACTCCTCCTCTCTGCACCCTTTTCTGTCGTGGTCACCTGTTCCCCTCATTTCTGATGTCATGGCAATCACATTTTGTGAACTTATGACTGATTCAGTTCTAACACTGTGGGAGGTTTTTGGCACTTGGGGAACAAGATGGGCAGCACTGTACTATACTAGTAATTTTGAATGAGCAGTCTTCAGCTGCTTGAAATGAACATGCTTGCTGTTTTTTTGTAAAAACAAATCTTTTAGCAAATAACTCCACCAGTTTTTACAAGGTATATTGGTAAATGGTATCCTTCAGCTTCACACAGAGCCTGATTTTGTTACTTGTGAATTTAGATAAAGTCAAGTTTTGTGAAATATAACCCCTTCCCATCTGTAGTCTGTACGTTAACCACACATGCTGAGCAAATTTTACTGCACCCAGTCATCAATGACGTCTGGTTGTGAAAAGGTTAATAAAGTGCAAAGCGAGGATAAGCCAATCTTGTAAAGAAGAAGGCCCACATTCTCGTCACCTTACTTCCCTCAGTTTCATAATTGTGGCGGTGTACTGCTTTAAATAGAACAAAGGCTTGTCACATTTCAAACTGTATATGTGATAAAAAGCAAAATAACTTTTTATGGAATAGGTACTGGTACACCAATTGCAACTGATATAAAAAAATGGTGAGTCTCTAGAAATTCATAGAAAATATAAAAAAAGAGAAATGAAATAGAGTGTAAGTTCTCAGTCTTATACCTGTTAGTTCTCATATAACATTTTGTTTGTGCTTAAAGGTTTGACTCCTTAATCCTTGACATTTAACTTTGTATGGAAACAATGTAGAAGCACATTGAAGGGTAAATATACTCTGTGCCTTTGTGCCCAAAACCTTTTAAAACTCTTTTTAAGTATCAAGTTGTATCTTTCTAAATGCCAATGTCACAGTCAGAACAAAAAGCAGAATGACTGCACAATGTCCCAAAGGCTAAAAAATAATTAAATTATTTAGCAAAGAATAGTTGAGATATGATCCCTTTAAACTCTCAATGGCTTGTTCCATGTGCAAAAAATCAGTACTTGAAGTGCAGCAATTCAGGCCAGTAAGTTTCACATTTTATAAGTTTGGAGTGACAGGTTACAATGATAGATTCATTCTAATTGGCTACTATGGGTGTGCATTGGGATAATGTTTGCTGAGGGTTGAATCATAGGGGTATGCTGTTGAGACATTTCTGAATATGATTGCATAAGGAAGCCCTTATGAACCCAATGAGATTTTTATTTCTTTAGAGCTATGTTTGAAATGACAAACAACAACTGATTTATTACTTTTTAAGCCCTAATGACAAATTTGGACTCATTTCTGGTTTGTTCTTTTTTTTGCAAAAAAGTACTTTAAACATGTTACAGGTATCTAATTTTTACTAATATACTCTATATTTTAATAATATATAATATACAATATAATTGACTAATATGTTCTTGTGGTTTTCCTCCAAAGTGAATATGTGCTTTACCGATGCAGGCCAAAGCAACAGGTTCACATTAATTTCTCTTTACTTTTGCACCACCAACCTTTGACTTCCTGGGGCAAAAGAGGGCACCTTGCACCTTGAAGTTACTCAAGCCGTAGCTTACACAGAGCTATCAACCCTCTCCATATGACAATGCTGTTTGGTGAGTGGCTCAGCACTGTCACACACTGGGAAGTACCAGGCCTTTTATTTGCTTCAAGCATCTAAATGGAGTAACAAGGAGATTGAAGGATAGGTGTGTGTGGGCAGCTTAAAGGATGTATAAAAGGAAACACCAGAAATTGATGGAAATCCAAAATAATAGATGTCACCAAAAGAAGAGGGGAAGGTAAATCTTCCAATGGAGACACTTTTTTCTGGTGACAAATGTTGAAAGGGGGAATTTATCTCACTTTGTAGTGATTTCCTCTTACTTTCTTTTATTTTTATTTTCTGGATAGTAATAGTAACAGTAATACATAACATTACAGAGGTTTTAACCCTTCCTGACTTTTTCAAAAAAACTTACACTTATTGTGAGCTGAGCTATTGAGAACAGTGTTCTTATCTGCCCCCAATATACTTTTTGGCCTTTTCTAATTTTTAGTTCTTAAAGTAGAATTCAAGCCATAAATAAAAAATAAATAGATAACAACGAAAAGTAATAGTCCATTAAAAGAAAGATTTTTTTTAAAAGAAGCTTTTGCTGAAATATTCAGCTTCACTCCACAGATTCCCCCCAGAGTAGAGTTTTTTTTCTGATGCTAGATGTCCTCAGCCTGATGGCCAGGGGATACCAGCTGACATCTGAATGAATACAAATGATGATGATGGCTGACACATAAAAAAAAATGGTGTGGGACATCCTCCCCTCTAAATATATACCAGGCCCTTCAGGTCTGGCATGGATTTTAAGGGGCAATTCCACACAAAAAAAACTAGAAAAAAGGTGTGTGGTCCCCCTCAAAATCTATACTAGACCCCTAATCGAGCATGCAGCCTGGCAAGTTTCTTCCCCAGCCACTTAGTTTACAAACAGAAAGAAGCATCCAGGTTCTGTCATTTAGCGGAAAGACAATTCACAAGTAGGTTCCAGGCATTCCCCAAGCATATTGTTTAAAGGCATTGGGTGTTTTTAATGTTATCCTTTAAGCACTTGCACTAACAAAATGCTGCTCTCTGCCAAACAGAATTTAAGCATTTAAATATATTTGCTTTGGCTCAGGTGCACCAGGTCAATGCCCAGCTCACTGTGCCCTTTGTCTGACAACCCCTTGCCTATTAGCTTCGAAAATGGTCATTATTGATTTCTAAGATTTGCCTTCCATTGGCTTCAATGGGGTTCAGATTCAGCATCTGAACTTAGGTAAAGTTGGCCAAACCCAGATATGATGGCTCACCAATATTCAGATACTTGCACTGCACAGATTTAAAACATACATTTAATGAAGTCTCAATGATTAGAGCTGCATTCATTTGGGTATTTTATATATGCATAGAGTTTAGATTTAAGACATAGCTAGAGCTTTCATTCGCTATAATTAGCACATTATAGCTTAATCATGTTTGTGTAAACTGCCCAGTAGGCCAATTAGCTAATAGTAAAGCAGACCTAACTTTAATAGAAAGAAACGCATGATAACCAGAAAGCTCAATTTATAGATATATCACAGGAAAAGCCTTTTAAGTGATGTACGCATAAATCTCTAAAGAGAAGGACTAATTATAGTGTCATAAAATGGAGAGGTAATAACATGCTGTTTTTAGCAATGTGCTTCAGTTAAAAATGCAATACAAATATTTTTCACAATTGTAGATTAATTGACTGGAAAATGTAACAGTAGTTGAAAGTATAACACGTCTTTTGATGTGTTCTGTATATCTGCAGTGCATTGGGTTTTTTTTTTTATAATAATAATAATAATAATAATAATAATAGAAATGTTTTTGCAAAAAAAAGTCTGATTTAATAAAGTATGAAGGTGACCTGTGTTCACTGTGGGAGGTGCTGTGGTTTTTCTGTTTGTGTTTGTTTCACTGCATGTGCACTTTGCTATATTTATTTTTTATTGGTATTTAATTAGTGTTGACAATTTATGCAGCGTGTTACATAGTGTACATTCACATCAGTACCTGCCCCCAAGGAGCTTACAGTTTAAGGTCCCTATCTCATATGCATACTGGGCCAATTTAGACCAGAGCCAATTAACCTTCCAGCATGTCTTTGTAGGAAACCTACCCAAGGACAGAGCCAATTAACCTTCCAGCATGTGGGAGGAAACCCACCCAAGCACAGGGAGAACATGCAAACTCCTTACAGATAGCGTCCTGACTGTGATTTGAACTGGGGGACCCCCAATGTGCCAGGCAGAAGTGCTAACCCCTACACCACCATGCTGCCAATACTTTCTTAATATCCAAGGTAATCTGGTGTGTAGGTGGAATTCACACTTATGAACTTGCATTGCAGCTCATTTTTGGGTGCATTTTTGACTCACTTAATGATGCCTTAATGTGTGTTGCCATTCCTATGCAAAGCCCTTATAATGCATATTGACAGATGAAATAATGGACATAATCTTTTTGTTTGGCCAGTGTAGGTTTACATGCTGCATATATGTGAACTAGTACCATTAAAAATACAATTTAACCTTTGCACATGCGCAAAACACTTAGGTGTAATTGGCCAATGGTTTCCTATATGTTTCTTATACAACGTATGTGCAACTTAGTGGTTAGGCACACAGCTAAATACAAAGATTAAATACAAACTGTATATGGCAGCTGTTTTACTTGCCAATGGTTTACACATAGCAAAGTCTCTGCTGCAGTTATGTAACACAGATCTTTTTCCTCCATAGTGCACATCCAGTTTAAAAATCGCTCAAACTCATTCTACAGTGACCTCAATATAAGCAAAATGAAATAAAGGCAGATGTAGTTTCTGGGGTTCATTTACTGAAGGCAAATACGCTGTTCACTTTGCAAAGGAATTTTCCCTTAAATTAGTTTATATGCTAACAATTCACTTTGCAAAGAAAACCCAATTACATGCAGGCAAATGAAAAAAAAAATGTTTTTGCTTGCACATCACTAAGGCTCCGTTCACATCTATGTGATGCAGGAGCATGTGCGGAGTTGCATGCGATCCCACATGGCATGTTGCAATGGTAGGTGCTACGCGGTACCAATATTTCTTAATGGCGCCCCAATGCACCTAGCCATCGCAAGTGTGTTGTATCGCATCACATCACATGGTATATTTTTACCATGCAATGTGGTGCGATGCAATTTAAAAAAAAAAAGTGCACACACTTCTTTCAGTGCCATTTAGCTGTGGTAGGCAGCCCATTCAAATAAATGGGCTGCCCTACCACAATGCACCCTGCCTGCCTCTGGGATGTCTAATCCCAGAATTGTGAATGAGGGCTAAGCTAAGGAAAATTTCCTTGCAACGTGAACAGCCTGGATGTCTTTAGTATATCAACCCCATTAAGTTTTTTTAAAACATGTTTATTTTTTTCAGAGGTGCATGCATTCAAAAGAATATTTCAGTGGCTAAAATATTTGTATCACCACCCTGAAATGTTCTTTGGTATACATTCACCTCTAAAAACAAATAGGAATTCTTGATTTTAATTCACCTGCCAGCATTTAGTTTTGCTTATACAGGCCTTGTCACTTTCCCAGCAAGTGACTGGACAGTGAAAGGAGGAGTAGCTTACTGATGAGCGTATCTCTCTGTTACTCTACTTTCTCCTTCTTTCAGGCTATCCTTTGTTAGCACATGAATACTGCAGCAACACTGATTGGCTCCTAGTGCTGCCTCTCCCATAAATTTAAAGTGTCTAAAGCCCAAACTCTTTTTTTTTCCATTTTGGATAGAGTGATGAGGATTTGATGCCCTGTCATGTTTTTATTGCTGTGTACTCACTGGGGAGATTCATACTCTCCATTTGACGCAGGGACATAAAATGAATGAAAATCCAAAATTTTGAGTAGTCACCAGCGTAGCAATAGGGGGGAAATCTTCCAATGGAAACTAAAGTGGGGATTTTCCCATCTTGGAAAGATTGCCTATAATTTCCTATTGAATTTAGAGGAAAGGAAGAGAATGTCACCCGCTGTGTAACGTGTACACTTCCTTTTGGCTGTCCAGTGGCAGGGTTCTCTTCTGGACTCTAGTCCAGAAGATACACTAGAGTCATGACAACAGGGCTAGGTGACTGGCTGCAGTAGGCACATGTGCAGCACTGGAATGCCAGTGCAATCCCTTTTGGCAAGGTACACTGATGGCAGACTATACAATTGGAATACAAAAGTACTCCAATAGGTATGAAAAAATGCTCAATGGGTGACAGGGGGTGGAAAGGAGTGGTGGGAAGAAGTTTAACCTCCCTGGCGGTATTCCCGAGTGTGGTACACTCGGGATTGCGCAAAAGTGTCACTTACCTTGTCCCTGCGAGCCCACGGTGTCCTCTGCTGTGTGCGCCCGGCCGATGCCGGCATTCAGCTTTCAGTTTCGTTTTCCGGCGTCACATCGGGGAGCGGAGCCGGCGGGAAATTCAAAAGTGCAAACATGACATTTACACAAAATACACACAATACAATGTAATCTGCTATAATTACATGTATTTATCAAACTATTTCACTTCAATTTTGTCCCTAGAGCTTTGTCCAGTGCCCTGCCTGCACTTTTACTGTACTCTATTGACTGTGGTACGGATCAGGCAGCGCCCCCAGAATTCCCATTTACTGGACCATTTTTTTAATTATTATATTATAATTTTTTATAATTATTTATTATATTATAATTTCTTATAATCATTTATAATTATTTATTATATTATAATTTATGATTTCGTGTTTCAAACTTTATCATACCCGGGATGTCTACTGGACTCTTGTTTGGACAGATTTAGGTGAGTTATTCCTAAGATTTACTAAGAATTACAGGGCTACAATATAAAACAACAAATTGCCATGAAAAACAATGTACTGCTTTGGCATGCTAAAATCCTGCATAATCATACCGCCAGGGAGGTTAAGTTTTGCCCGGAGATGGACTTTAATGAAGTCAGAACTTCATTCTTTTGTGTCATTTACATCTTCCTGAAGTTAGGGTTTACGCAGATACAATGTTCTGCCTTTTTGTGTGGTATCTGCCAAAATGAACTTGCCATATGCTAATGCATGTAAAAATTTAATGCATGTAAAATGTGCCTAAAATACATCTAACATGTACTGCACTGGTGTTATAAACAGAGGTGTGGACACTGGACTTTGTGTTCTCCCATTGAAGAAATGAGTAAAGTTGGTAACATCTCCAGTGCGCTCTGTGTATGTGTTCTGCACCACTCCAATAGTCCACAGCAAATAAAACCTTAGTAAAGCCCCATCCCTCATATTCTCTTTTCTTGCACAGTTATTATTCTGAAGTAGGTAGTAAATAATGATAATCTTAAAATGCACTTCTCACTGCAATTGGATAGAAAATGATAACATCTTAACCATGCCCTGAACCAATTTCTCAGAAAGTATATGGCTCCGGAATTCCGAGTGAATGTTTTCCATTATGTAGAATAGCATACTAGAAAAGGGAGCTGCTTATTTCATGTTGTGGCACATTGTGAAATATACATGAACCAGAGAGGCAGATTTTGTAGAGAAAATGATGGCTGAGGTTGAAATGCTTGTACAGATGTCCTCACAGCATGTGTGTTCTCCTGGGCTTAGCAAATGCCATTATACATACAATTTCTCTGCTTCAGTGCAAGGTGGATTGGTGAAATATCCTAAAATGAGGTTAAGAAGGCCTGTTATGACAAACCATGAGTATTTTCTCCTTTTAGTAATTAATATCTATTCAACTTCCCACATTGCAATATAAAGTGTGCTGTGAATACAAATTGTTTAATTTCAAACCTGGTTCTTTAGTTTCACTTTATGTGTTGTATGTTTGCTTACAATGTTTTTATGGAAGTTTTTCAACAAAAGAATACTAATAGCATTGAGGGTAGGCAATAAAATAAGAAGGGAGGGACAGAGGCGTAACTAGAACCTTCAGGACCCCCGGTGCAAGAAACCATGAAGCCCCCCCCCAACCGCCATGGCACCGTATGGTTAACAGGAAGATTGCCGAGGTCCCCAGCAGGCGCGGGACCTCAGGCAGCCGCTTGTTTAGAACGTTAGTACCGGTCTTCTGTCGAGAACGCCAACCCAGTATCTGCGCTTACGTACAGACGGGCTTACAGGGGAAACCATTTAGAAAGTATTTACAAAGTATTCGTTTGTGATGGTTAATTGTGACCGTTAATAATATGCCGTCCATGAATGATGGATGGAATATTATTATCAGTCACAATTAAAGATTTAAACAAAATACTTTGTGAATATGCTGAGGTCGGCAAATTCGACTACGTCGGCGTTCTCGACAGACCACCGGTATCTGCGCTTAGTATCTGGGCATTTTCACGAGTATGAATACTTGGGAAAATGCCCAGTATTGGCAGTGGTGCATCCCTTCTTAAAAATATAATGCATTGCTGGGACTTGTAGTCCTACATAGTTGGAGCTATTCTGCATTGCTGTATAACAATCATACAGCAATGCAGAATACCACCAGCTATGGGGGACTACAAGTCCTAGCAATACATTATAAAAGTCAGCTATGTAGAATGCTTTTTCAGGAGGGATGCGGAAGGTCTCACGAGGGGAGCGGAAGGTCTCACGAGGGGAGCGGAAGGTCCCAGGGGGGAAGCGCAAGGTCTCAGGAGGGGTAGCAGAATGTCCCGGGAGAGGTGCGGAGGGTCTCAGGAGGGGTATAGAGGTTGTCAGGGGGGTGCGGAATGTCCCAGGAGGGGTGCGGAAGGTCTCAGGAGGGGTGTGGAGGGTGTCGGGAGGGGTGCGGAGGGTGTCGGGAGGGGTGCGGGGGGTCTAAGGAGGGGTGCGAAGGGTCTCAGGAGGGGTGTGGAGGTTGTCAGGAGGGGTGCGGAATGTCCCCAGAGGGGTGTGGAATGTCCCAGGAGGGGTGTGGAAAGTGTCAGGAGGGGTGCAGAGGGTGTCAGGAGGGGTGCCTCCCCCAAGTGGCGGAAAGCCAGGGCCCGGTCGCAGTTGCGACCGCTGCGACCCTGGTAGTTCCGCCAGTGGGGAGGGATAAGCGTCTAAGTTAAGGCAAGAGGTAATGAGAAACAAGAGAACATATGAATAGTTGCGGCTGATTTATTAAACAAGTTAGGAATTTTAAAAAAAGAGTAAAGATTCACTTTAATTATCCAGTCATTTTAAAAGCACCTTCTTGTTTATATGAAGTGAATCATGACTTTTTGTTTAGATTGCTAGCCTCTTACATAAAAAAATATGCATTTATCTGTACTTTTTGTCTTATTATTTATTGAGATGTATCTCATGTTCCTGCAAAGTTATGACTGAAATAAAATATATAGGAACTGATATATGTAAAAACAAACTCACATAGAGAACAGGTATGTGACATTCTGAAAAGGGTTACTTTGAACAGGCTAGGAATATGTTGGAAGCCACAAATCAGATATGTAAATGTGGAATATAACATGGGTGCAAAAAATGAAAAAAGGGCCTCAGTCATGAAGGGGTTAATTCCACCCTTTCTGGTGGAAAAAATAACAGGCTAAAGCAAAGATGGACAAAACCAACATACTATTCATTAACATTTCTGTCCTGGTAGAATACTGATTATGTGCTTGGCACATTGCTTCTCGGCACTGGGATCCCATTGCAGGTAGTTATGGGGCGAATAACAAATGAAAATCTTTGCGGTCTCTAAACTCTTCCAACTCTTATATTATCCCTAACACTAAAGCACCCCCCAACACTTAACTTCCCTCTATTTTAGGATTGGGGATCTCACCTTTTATGAACATAGTCCCCCAGTGGATTGCTCAGTGTGTTTACATACCTTCTTCACTAGACTGTAGAAATTATCATAATGAATGATCAGTTCTAATAGGTACTAGAATGACTTGAATATGTTAATTTGCTTTACCTACATACAAAATAGCATAACACAGAGCAGCTGAAAAGAACCTATGAGGATGTATTCATAGTTATTTATTGTCAAATCACAAATACTCAAGCACGCCATAATTAGTGAGACTTTTTCTTATGTTTTTGGGCAATCAAAACAGATAATTGAGGTACAGTTACTGCAATGTTGCTTGCATGTCATCTGACATATCAAGTCAATTTCTCCACTTTGATTTCCAGTTAAGGTTCACTTTGATTACAGAATCTTCTTTCACAGAGGTAATTAGTTGTGCAGAAAAAAACAAATCATTATTGTCCATATTGACAAACTAGGGTCAGCTGTGATCTTCTCAATCCAAAGCTACCTGATATCTAGGCCAGCCTTTTCAAATTCATCTTTCTTTCTTGGGTCTTCTTGGAAATTGCCATTAATATATCAACTATTTAAAAATTTAAACCAGAACAACTCACTTGTTAGTAGTGCACAGTAGCACTATAAGAAACAGCATGAACAATATTTCTAAACACTGTTCTCTGTGCAGGTCTTTCTCCCTGCACTTTGAAAACTGATTTGCCAGCTGCACGCGTTTGAGACCAGTGATGCCACCCGTGGCTGACCAATGCTATGCCCACCAATTAAATCACCATGCTCCCTCACAATGCATTGTGTACCAAAGGCAATTTGTCAAGGGTAACTTTTTTTTCTTGGAAATCAATCAAGTCATCATATGCTGAAACAATTTTTGAAAGTTATTTAGATATCCGGCCCTATACCCCCATTATTTGGGTCCCATAACTGCAAGGGATACCTTGCACCTCTGCCTGTTTATACAGACATAGGTGCAACATCATTTCTTATCTATTATACTGTGATTATTAGTTCTGCCACTAGGTGGTAGTTGCAGCTGAAATTCTTGCATAATGTAATGTAATGTTCTTAGTGGCATTATATGGATATGGATATGATGTAATTTCCTGCCTCTGTTGTCCTGTTGTTTCCACTGAAACCAGGCTTTTTTTCTTTTTGTGTCTTGCACCACACAAACCAAATCCACACAGTGCTTTTTAGCAACCATTCTTATAATCATCTGAAAGTCAAATTCACAAAGCTGTTCTTATCAGGGCCCATTCACACCAATTGCGGTACATTCCAGAGCGGCAGCGGCACAAAGCTTTCCCCTTTCGTTGTAGGGTGGGAGGGGGTGTGGCGTTGCATTGAAATCAATGGCCATTGACTTCAATGCACCGCAGTGCCCCCTCCCGCCCCCTGAACTAAGGGGGAAGTTTTGAGAGCAATTGCTGTGCATTCCAGCAGCTGCCGCTCTGGAATGCACCACAATTGGTGTAAATGGGCCCTTAAGAAACTAACAAGTACAACATAGAGCCAGTATTATCACACAGCTTCACTTACTGAATTGATATAGTAATAACAAAGTGAATATCGAACATTTGAAAGATAACTATGTACAGGTTGGCTTTTAATAATGCTTTATTTATATGTATTTTGTTTTTAATACATATTATGAAAATGTTTATTGATATGCTATATTTTATCAAATACCTTTATTATTAGAATGAATTTAATTTCTTTTGACAATAGAAATTAGAAAACCATTATGTAAAAGGACTATTTTACTAGTAGGTATATTTATTTTTCCTTTTATTTATGACTAGTTGCACCAATTCTGTCAGTTTCTGACACATTCACATAGGTGTCTGTACCATGTCCGTGAATCTGGGGCTATTTACTCTACTTGCTATAGATATAAGAAACTGCTCTTGTTAAATCTTAGCACGAGTCTTTGTGAATTCCCCGGTTTATATGAAAGTGGCAGAAACATACATTTTGATGCAGACATGCCAACAACATGCTGGAGAGAGGCAAACTCCATATGAGCTATAAAATGGAAAGAAGTCTGACCTGACACACATTAAACTCTTTGGAAGCAAAGCATATGTACACAGGGCCGGATTTCCCACAAGGCCAACCAAGGCCCGGCCTTGGGGCAGCAGGGAGTAGAGGGGCAGCAGGGGTGTGGAATTCCTATCTCCCGATGCCCAGAACATGCATTTCCGGGCGGGTAGTTGTTTCCTACATTTAGCCCTGCTTTGGGCAAGCAGAGCTAAATGTACAGCGGGGACGCCTCCCCTTGTTTTGTACAAGTGGCCCAGGCGATGTCACCGAGATCACTTGAATGCAGCCTGCAGGTCTGCCATTCTACATGGGGTGGGGGGTTGGAGGGTAGGGGGGCGCATTGAGGAACCTGGCCTTGGGGCAGCAGAGAGAGTAAATCCGGCCCTGTATGTACATGTTCCTAAAGGAAAGTGCACACGCTGGGGACCGTTTGCTAAGGAAGGTATACTTGTCAGCTACATTGAGTCTCAAAAGGGTTACAGAATTCTGCATCCAGTCACCAAAAGGGTAACAATCAGCAAAGGTATAATTATTAATGAAACACCTATATGTCAAAAGCCTCATAAAGTGACAAAATCAGCATCGTCTGAACAACAACCCTGAGCAAGGAGTCCCTTTAGTACTGCAGGAAAAAGAACAGAACATCTCTGAAATTGAAATTTGCATCCTCTGAAAAGAAAGATGAACCACCTCCAACCTCAGTCAGAAAATTTGTGAGATCCAATACGGGCAGCCCGGCTAGATACTTACTATATATGATTCATACAGTGCCACAGCCTGACCCAGTGTAGAAAGAAATGCAAAAACTACCTGTTTTTGCAAATGTGAATTAAAGCTGTAGATGAAGAGATGACATCTCTCAACCAGTTCCATGCTTAGGAATTTACAGAATGCAAAGGTGAAAACCATCCAATGAAAACAGCTTATCTGTTGGAAGTTGGAAGAAGAAGTCCATCTACCCAACAATGGACAGTACAGACAAGCAGTGAGGTCACTTTTTTTATTTTGCAACCACTACACATCCCTATATAGGAGCTTCCATGTCATTTCCCTTTGACTGGAATGCTACAACAAAACTAAACCAAAGCCAAAATTTGACAAACTCCAAAAGAAGATGGGACTTATATGAGTGAGTGGGGGAGTGGTGCAACAACCATTTTTTAATATTATAGTGTAATTATTAATGCTGCCACTAGGTGGTATTGTCAGCTGAAATGCATGTATAATGTAATGTTCTTCCAAGTGGAACTATATGGTTTTGATGTAATTTTCTGTCTCCGATAAAATAAGAAGAGCCCAGCCATGTGTCCAACACCATCTTGACTGGTAAGAGTCATATTTACAGCAGCTTTCCAACAGTATGGACACCCTCAATTAAGAACCACAACCTTAAGGTGAATATGATCTGATTCAAATCTCTGCAGAACAAGTCATGGTGAAATCAGTAA
>NW_017306275.1:2859393-2895782 GCF_000935625.1 Nanorana parkeri | reverse complement strand
CTTAAACACTTATAGTAAACCATTTACAGCAAAGTAACAGATATGCTTAATATCCAAGACCCTTCACTGATTTTTAACTTTCCTGCACTACCCTGCTTTCCTGTTCACCTGCTTTCACCCCTTCCTCCCACAATTTAGCAGTCACCAGACCTGAGTTCTGTAATGGGGTGGGAGTTCTTAGCTCTGATTCAGACTAACCGAGGACTAACAAAGGACGTTTGTATGGATATCCAGTGGGAAAATGAGGTGGTAGAATAAAGTGGGTATGGACGTGCTTGGTTGTCAAGGGAATCTGTTCCTTGCTCATTTAGGCAAAATTCATGTCTTTTTTAAGCCCAACCAACTGAAACCTAGACACATTAAGCTAATTTAAACCGTGAGCTAGTAACTGACACAAAACTAACCTATGTAGCAGAATATTTGCCCTATAGGAGTAGTGGCAACCAGTGTTCACCATACTGCACTGAGAAGTAATAAAGCTGAGATGTCGACATTCAGAACTTATATTCCATCAGCTGAGTCTTGTTTAAATAGGTTATTTAAAAAAAATTATTTTATTGGTTACATGGACATAAAAGGAATTATGGTTAGGTGTAACTGACTGGCTGAAACTTTGTACTACAGAAGCATCTATTTGTCAGTCACATTTCATGACCTGAATCAACAGCAAAAATATATGGCACCACATAACAATGCCATTATACTGTAAATATCACAATAGAACACGCAGTCATTGTATTTGAATTGACCTATAATGTAAGTTTCAGCATATACACTGAGTGGCCAGATTATTATGACCACCCCATCAGTACTTCGTTGGGCCACGAGATGACTCCACGAGATGACTTCGTTGGGCCGCCTTGTGACTCCACGAGATGTTGAAAGGTGATGCGAGGAATCTGACACTGCACTGTTGCCCTTCTGTTGTCTTGTACCTATTATAGCTAATTATAGCTAATTTGCCTACAAACTTCAGGTGGTCATAATAATCTGGCCACTCAGTGTAGAATTAGAGAGCAGATTCACTTTTATTTAATATAAAAGTTCAGCCTGGTATAAATTCTCAATCCTTGAGAATTCCATTATTTTACCAGACATTTTTGGGGCATCATCCAGGAGATATAAAAAATGATTAGACTATTTTAGCTGGCATTAGGTCATTATAAATCTGGGTTGCCATAGTCTTATATAAATCTCCTGTATGCAGTACAACAAATGCTTTCAGTGGTCATACATTTGATGTCATTTTCTGTGCCCTAAGACCTAGTTTATGTTCTAGAAATTGGTTCAATTAAAATACAAATACAAAGAACTCAAAAAGAGATATGTAAAGCTCCAATGTGAATCATTACATTCTAACAGGTATTTGGCACACAGCTTTCAGTTACAATAATTTTGAGGACGCATTTACACCAACCCGGTCCACTGCAATGCATTAAATGCACATGGATTAAAGTGTTTTGCGATAGGGCAGCCCATTGAAAAGAATGCGCCATCATGGAAGATCATGCATGCAGTATTTTTGGCAGTACAGCATGTTACAATGCAGGTGTTATTCTCAGTGCTATTCAGAATGAATGGCACCACAGTGCACTAGCGCTTTATAATGCGCATTTGTGTGCAATTGTGTTGCAATAATGATCATGTTAATGTACGCATTATTGTAATGCAGTGAGGTGCATATGAAATTGTATGGCTCTTTCTATTTTTACCATTTTAAATAAAAAGCCAATAATTAACCCTTATAACAGTCCGCTGAGCAAACTCATCTTCTGCTCTCTATCAATCATCGAATATCATCAAATATCATCATGCTTCGATTAGTAAAAGAAAAGCAAATAATATTTGAATTTTATGATAAGATATAATGCAAAGTAGCTCTAAATCATTTGGCAGGCTTTTCTGAACACCTATGGGACTGTCAGCCTTGATAACAAAAACTATAAAATGCTCAAAGAGGTAGATGTCATTTAGCTTTCAAACTGTTTAAAGGAGAAGCGAAGTCAAACTTTTTTTTTTTGGGGGGGGGTTTACTTTTCTTTTGGATCACAGGGATGCATTTAGTATTGTACTCCTGTGACCCAAAGTCAGTAGATAGCAGACTAATGCCTGGTATCTGCTGACAGCACGGAGCTGGGTTGTAGTCTGGAAGGATCTCAACAATATTGTCGAGATCCACCAGCTGCCTGAATAACAGCTGGCTCTGTCTACGCCAACACTAAGAGGCAAGGAGAGTATATGTTACTCTTTTTTCACTTCTCCTTTTGCTCATTTTTTACTCCCTGTCCCGTGGACACAACTGGAAGTGAGATAAGATCTCACCAAAGGAAAGAAAATTCCCTCTTAGAAGTTGTCACCGACACAAGTGTTCACTTTGGAAGTTTTCTCCTCTTTTCCTATTCTAATGACAACTCGTTTTTGAATTTTCCTCACTTTTATTCTTGGTGACAGTGGTCACTAGGACAAATAAATAAATCGTCTTAATGGGGACACAGGGAGCAATAAGAACATGACAGGAGTTCTAAACCCCTTTTCTACTCTATCCAAGAAATGCTTTGGTTTTAAATGCACTTCAAAGGCCACTCCCTATGCTTGTGTGAGTTTCCTCCGAGTACTCTGGTTACCTCCCACATTCCAAAGACAATATTGTAGATTAATTGGCTTCTGTCTAAATTGGCTCTAGTATGTGCCTGTATGCAGATGAGGTGCGTGTATGCAGATGAGTAGGTGCTATGTATGTTTTGGTGTGCTGTATTGCAGTGGTGTTGCCAATTATTGTTCGTGTGTGTTCTAAATGAATGCCACTGCAACACACACAGTACTATGCATTTTGGTAACGTGTAGTAAAACATGCATGAATGCTATGCATAGGTGTAAAGCCAGCATTAAAGTGGAACAAATCGTGGAACTAATCTTAAAGTTGCACATCATAGCTATACGTAAGTATACTATATGCTATACTTACATATAGCATATGTACGTGCTACTGTGCTGATCTCTAGCGATGAAGGGTCCAGGGTCGTTGCTTCATCTCTGCCACCACCATCTCCACTATAATTGGTCCTGTGATGCTCCTCTTTGACCACTGAATGGCCACGTGCAGAAGTTACATTGTTCCCAATACCAGGCTCGGAACCCAGAACTGGGTGTAAGCTGCATACAACATGTGCCGTGAAGTGTACACAGAAGTCAAAATAATCACTTGGAGATGTAGTAAAGGTTGTTTTTTTTTGGGGGGGGGGCTTTGTCTCTATACCAAAACATTGTACCTTTCTAGTGATCATTTAATCACACTCACTTATAAAACATGGCAGTCATATTTCCTGTACATTAGAGTATAAATACATTGGATAATAGCAAAAATATCTTTTGGTAGAATATGGCAGAGTTTATTCTTTAACTTAGCAATACAAGAACAGCAACAAAATACTGTTTACCTTGCAGACTTTTGAGACAATTATCCCCTGCCTGCCCTGTATTGCTTATGCTGGTTTTATACTTGAATTCTGCAGAGTAGCAGAATGTCTGGATATTTACATTACTTGCTAATAAGTATAGTCAGCATTTAGAAATTCGCTTCATCGATTTTGGTATATTCAAGGTTATTGCCTGTCCTTTTTATTCGTTCTCTTAATTGGGGACAGGTCATATACAAAGAGATAGAACAAATAGGCATTCTGGGAAGTTATCATAAGCAAGCAAGTGACCATTACAGTAAAATAAATAATCTCAGAGGGGATTTATTGCCACTTTTGCATTCTCCTTGAGCTCGGTATACTCTTTGAATTTTAGGTAGAATTTTAACTCACTTGGTATTCTTCCAGTAAACTAGCTTCCTACCATTCCTGACACCTTGTCACCTAGAGGTCATGACACTTTCTTGAAAGGGATATTTTTTACAGCACTGGCTCAAAAGCGTTTGCACACTCCATTGCTCACGTGCAAATGATGTGTAGGTGCACACACATTAGAGCAGAGGTGCACGCTCTTTAGTGGGAAGCTCTGGCTATTTAAAAAGACATGAAGCATGGAGCCAGTTGCTGAGTGGTCATCAGCTAGTCACTCTATTCCTTGTGTTCTGAACCTGTTTTCCTGTGGCTTGTGACCATCTGACCTCGCTTCCACCTTCTGATCTGGTACCTCAAAACTCTGCTTATCCATGACCCTGGCTTATGATATTGACTCCGCTCCCGATCATCATTCCTGTACTGCAAGACTCTGGGGTTTATTCACGAAGCTGCCGAAGGATCTGGCCATAGCTTTGGCCGATCCTTCGGTTCGACCGACCCGAAGCCACACGAAGCAAGCCGATGTACGGCTGATTTCAGCCGATGTACGGCTGAAATTAGCCGTACCAGCCTGAAGTGAATAGCCGAACACTGTTCGGCTCACTTCACTTCAGATCGGTCATTCACTCGGCTGCCCTCGGCAGCTTCGTGAATAGACCCCTCTGTTTACCTTGTATGACCTCGGCTTATTGTTCCGACTCCACTTATGGCTATCAATCTGGTGCCTGGCACACCTGCTGTTGGATCCCTACATATCCGGTCTGTGCCCAACTACAGCGCATTGCTATTCAGCTCCATCGTCCAGAGGTTTCTGTGGTCGTACTCAAGATATTGCCATTGCAATTTATGACTTCACAAAAACATAGTATTTGTTAATATTTTTTGTAATAACATTGATGGAAATAAAATGTTTTCAGAGCTAGAACATTTACAGTATATTATATTGTAATAAAATATATTGAATTAGATAATATTTTAATATATTATACTTATGACACATGTGAGAGAAAATGGCTGATCAGAGACAAAATTTAAATCTAATTTTTCAAAAACTGGAAATGTCTGTATTTTTGAGCTCTAAAATAAAATAACAGGGATGTAGGATGAAATTCTGTCAATCACTTGCTTTTCCAGTAACTTAGCTTTTTTTTACTGACATGACCTACTGTAGAACAGCTAATTCTCATCCACTAACAGAAAAATCCTCCTGCCTCATGCTTAGCATTAGCGCTTGGAAATTTGTTATTGGAAACACAACTAGGATTAACATTAAGGGGGTAACTAAGAGCAATGTAGAAAAAAAATCTCAATAGATGTCAAATAAATATTCCAATTGAATGAATATCATCAGTTTCACATGCTAGATTGAATGGATTTTTTATTTTATTTTGGATGGCAAATCTCCTTAAACAATTTTCTTTTTGGACAAATATATATTATACATCATTCAGATAACTTTGTTATATTTTTAAAAAATTGTATTTGAAAGCTAGTGTCAGGGTACTTCAGGCTGTACTCATAGTACTGCTTCTGTCCGGATCGATGCACGGGCCGCTGCTCACATGCATGCAGGTAAAAATGTGTAAAAAATTACGCGCATGCACAGCACCATGCACACGCTACCTGTTGCTGGTGCCGGCAAAATATTTAAGGATATCTGAACTATACTGAGAGATCTCTAGCTGTACTTTGTGTGTCTTTATTCTGTTTCTGTGATATTTGACCTGGCTGGATTCCTGACTCTGCTGCTTGGTGCCTTCCTTGTGACCTCCGCTTGTCCTCCAACCATTTTTCCATCTCCTGATTTGGTGCCACTCTGCTTGCAAGTGTATGACCCGGCCTGCTTCTGACATCGCTTTGCCTCCTGATTTTGTATCAGGCCGCCACACGTTACCGACCCGTCCTGTTCCCTACTTTACTTCTTCTCCTCACACCAGTGCTGCCTGATCTGTTAGCATCAACCAGCTACCTCTGGCAGGTGTGTCCTGAGGTCGGGTGTCACCCAGAGCGGAGACCAGGTGACACCCCGCCGTGACGGCATCGCGCATTTTGGTGCCACCCCTCCAATGGTGTCACCCGGGTGTGCCGCACCCACCGCACCCCATTGTGAAGCCACTGACCTCTGGCGCCCAGTTGTCAGCGCCATCATCTATGGTGTGCCAACATTCACATCAGTCACAGGCACCTGTGCTCCTCTCAGTCTGTACAACTGCTGTCCCATCTCCAGTGATTCTCAGACGAGAGCTGCAAGAGGAGGCCCTCCTCGTCACTTCAGACGAACACCAAGGTACGTGACAGCCAGCCTTATGAGCAGATCACTTAATTGTTGCCTAAAAGATTTGGCACATGTTGTCTATTTTCAGTATTCATTTTTTTTTAATACATAGAAGGAGCAGAGAGGATGAACAGTGAACAGATGACTTTGAGGAAAAGGTAAATGAATGTAAAAGTAGTTGATGGTGTAACGAGCCCCTGCTCACTCGGTTCACCCTCCTGTCACTCCTCTGCTACTACTGGATCAGATGTCAGACTGCAACGTCTGATTTCTCGGTCGTCCGATGCTCTGGGATTCGAACTACAGCTATGTGCTGTTCGAATCCAGTTGTGATAGCTCAGAACAAACACCAAACACCCCGCCCAAACCACCACCTTCCTATTGGTCAATTGTAAAGTGCATTCTAGTCCTCACTTAGGTCCTCTTGGCCATGCAAATGAGGACTTGAAACAGGGTCAGCAGGGATTGGTCCGATAGCTTGAATAGGAGGGCTGATATGTGTGGCCATGCAAATGAAGACTTGAAACAGGGTCAGCAGGGATTGGTCCGATAGCTTGAATGGGAGGGCTGATATGTGTGGCCATGCAAATGAAGACTTGAAACAGGGTCAGCAGGGATTGGTCCGATAGCTTGAATGGGAGGGCTGATATGTGTGGCCATGCAAATGAAGACTTGAAACAGGGTCAGCAGGGATTGGTCCGATAGCTTGAATGGGAGGGCTGATATGTATAATGACACAGAGACGTCCCAGGAGATAAAGTATTCCAAGGACCATGGAAGATGGGATGCCTGGAGATCAACACTTTAGTGCAGGATCTCAGTCAAGCACCAGGCTACTTATTTCTAAGAAGACAGTCGCTTTGAATTTAACAATTTTTTTGCAAATACACATTACACAATGTCATAAACAAAGATGTTTAAAAGATGTTATACACTGCTGTTATAAGCTATATTAAAAGTAGCATATTCCCTTAAAGCACCCCATCCCTAATTCGAAATCATCCACAAGTGCATACCTGTAAAAGATGATTGTAAATATTTATTTTCCCTGAGGTCTGTGCTGCTGAATGCTGCTCTGATACTGGGAAATGGTCCTTATAAGTCCACCAGGAAATGGACACTTGCAGGTGTGTCAATCTCTGTGGTTGCCTGAAGCCCCAACTTGCTCCTCCTGCTGATCTCCATGTCATTACTGTATCCTGTATTCTTACATTGGAGGCATCTGAGTTCTCAACTCTACCTATCAACCATAACTTCTATGAGGGGATCTCTGTGTCATTTTTGTATTACTAACATAAGTAGATAACATATAATGGAGAATGTAGCAGGAGTAAGAGTCCATTAAGGTTAGGGTGGGCAGAGCCAGAATTTTCAGTTCTAAAATGTAAAGGGATTGTACTCTTGCCTTAGAGCAAGCATACACATATTCATTAGTCATAGCAAGGTGATCCTGCGGCACTCCAGTTCTAGGTCATATGACTGAACAACACGCAAAGCACTGGACCACTGATATCAACAGAGTCTTTATTCAAGGGGAGATCAGCATTTAGAATGCCGGGATCAGCATCTACAATGCAGTGGTTATAAATGTCATGTGACCTAACATACAGTTTGGAACCTGGGTGTCTCCTTGTTATGGCAGATAGGAAAATGTATGCTTATTATAATTTCCTAACACATTCTCTACTTTCTTCCAATACCTTCCATTATTTCTTAAAGTGGATATAAACCTTGAGTTGAGACCTGCTACAAGAAAAACACTTGCTTACAGTTGCAGATGCCTAATCAGTATTCATTTCATCACATTACATGCCCTTTGTTTGAAGAAAATGTTACTACAATTATCTTAGAGCAATATGTTCACTGACTGGCAATCAGAATTAATAACACATTATAATCAAGTGTGTGAACTTGATACTGCTGTTCTAGAATTCTGTGATCAGAATTTACAATTCAAAACATTTATTTCTGCCTGAGGTAGTGCATCAGAATCAGTCATGTCACAGAATCTAATAAAAGGCTTTTACATATGTAACCTGATTGATCCTAGCAAGCTGGCCTGGAGGTTAACCTAAAAGGAAACAATTATATTTTAGAAACTTTAAAATTTTGAGATAAACAAAATCTCATTTAATCTAATTACTTTCTCTACAAATGTACAGAAAAATGACTGATTTCATAAATTAGAATGCACACAAGCTGAAAAATATGCAGCCAAGCAAATGTCACTATTTGCTGTTATGTCTGGGGGTTTTGGGGTCAATTTAACAAAGGACACTATGTGCAGGGAACGTTTGTAGAATTTCAAACAACAACTGCAAAAAAAGCAATGGTGAATACATCTTAAACAAACCTATTCCCCAAATGTAGCAATAAATATATTAATAATCATAAATGATATTATGAAGTGCACATTTGCAAACAATACAATAACAAAAATTCTGCTTAATACCTATCTCCAGGTAGCACCTGAGATAAATAATTCCAAGATTCCCATTACCCCTGATTTAGCAGAAACATGCCTGCCAGTGGTGACTGGTGGGCAGATTATATTCTTCTTGTTAGCTGGCTGAGCTTTTCTATACATATACCGTATGCATTGACAGGTATGTGGACATTACTACGTCCTTTTTTTTATGTGTTTAATGTTTAACATAAAGTTTTATTATAAGTATAGTTAATAGTTTAAGGCCTCATTCACACACAACGCAAGAGCAAAATTGTACGCATATTTGTAAATGCTTATAGACACGTATATGCACGTATGTATGCACGTATTTGCACGTATGCGCATATATGCGTGAATTGTATGCAATGCCAGAATGCATCATTTGTAATAGAAACTTGAATGTACTGAACGCGCGTATGTGCGTATATGCGCACACTCACATGTATATGTGCGCACGAGCGTAAAATAAGCAGAAAATCTGAGCCCGGACGCATCTCATTTCCATTTTTTTTTCGCAGCTCTGTTGCGGTGGTGTGCGCTGAAAAAGGGCACTGCGGGCAGTACTTTTTTTCAGTGCAGCAGGATGCAACGCAGTACAACCGCCTTGCACCATGCTGTGCCCATAGAACTTAATGAAATGTTCATTTGTGTGAATGGGTCCAAAATAATAACAATAAATACTTTTTGTAATTTAATGAGGTACAACTTCTATCCTAGATAGATATCTTTTTATTTTAAGCAGGAGGTTACAATAGGACCCATTGATATAACAATTAGTACACTGTAGGCTTTGTGATAAATAAACATCTGTGCTTGTTGGGGTTTACACCAGCTGGGTCCAGATTTTGTTTCTAATTTTCTAATAAAAGCTGCAGATTTGAAAAAGGACTTCTAAAATTAAATGGACAAGTTGAATGTTTATGTTTTAGTAAATGTCAGTGATTATATTTACATATACTTTTACTGCAGGCTTAACATTGTTATGGATGATCAAAATATAAACGGCACCTTAAATACACCCAACTTACTGGACATTTCTAAGCATTATGGTCTAAACGGTAAAATGTTTCCTTTTAAGCTGTACAAAATGTTTCACGGTTCATATATTTACATTGTTACTTTGTTCAACAGAGGCATTATAGACAGCCAGGTAAATGTCTATAAAGGTTATTCTTCCTAAACCCAGTTCCTGTCTTGAACCAGACATAAGAGCTACAATGAATAATTGATACATTGGAACGAGTTGATTTACAATACAAAGAACATTGAATGATGTTTAAATTGACACTCTTCAAGGTTTTCATATTTAATGTATTAATGGCCTACTTTTATTTCATTTCTAAAACTAGATATGAATGTTCTGTCCAACATGCTGTCATGTTGATAAATAAAGGAGATGAAATTGAAATAAAATATTCAACAGCTATAATTATACAGCATTAGACATATAATTTAATTCTAAATCATTGGCTTATTGTAATATCATTTTATTTATGATACTCCCCTCATATGCATCATCGCTAATCTCAAGCCACTCAGTTCCTCATAAAAAATATTAGTCTATAGCATGTCTTAAATGTGCATGCCCATCATAAATTCACCTTTGACATGAAGAGTAAAATGAAACTGACAAGAAGCAGCACATACTGAGGTGGAGGCATGTGCAGACACTGGAAGAGCACAGGTTTATTTTTCTACTGGCTGAAACACTGGGATTATGTTACTGAAGGAGTAGAGACTGTTCACCTAGCAAAGTGAATCAACACTTTAATTTTATTAAGCATTTGTGAATCTTTACCATCATGCCACTGAAAGCTAGTGCTTAGGGAGCAGGGTATGAGGGGAAACATCAAGCCTCACTATTAGAAAATGTTCATAACTGTTTTCTCATTTAGTTTACCTCTTCTGGCAAACGCTGGGCATCTGTTGCAAAATTCAGCAAAAGAACTGTACGGAGAAGGGTGTGCGGGTGATGTTCAGTGGAGCTGTCACTACAATTAAAATAACATGAAATCATCTGCCTTTTCTCTTCTCTGCTGGTCTGTACAGTTTAAAAGTGAATATAAAATAGACAGCCTGCAACCTTCAATAAGCTGTTCTAGCATGATTTGTTACTAAAATGATCACAAGACACAGAGGGTGGCACTTTAATAAAAGGACATCATCATTTAGTTATACCATGGATGGGACAAAGGAAGAGGAACACACCTGGGACATTGTGCAAGGGTGCAGGGAGTGTGAAGCTAGAGTGTAAGCCTCTCCCTCCACTGCATCGCCCCATCTCATTCCTGCTGCAAGGCCAGGCTGTCAAACTTACAGCTTAGTCCTGCAGATTACACTGGGAGACAGGCTTGCCTGATATAATCAGTGAAGCTTCACTGTCACTGTACTTGTCAATCCACATATGCTGATGAAGTTCCTAATACACAGGGCACAAGGGTGCCAGACTCTTTTTAGTAGGTGTCAAAGTACTGTGGCATAGAAATCTCTGTGCTGATTGTCATTAACTATCCCGTTTTCCTGAACAAATTCTACCAGATAATCCTTTATTATGCCCTCTAGCATTTTACAAACTACCGATGTTAGACTGACCGGCCTATAGTTCCCAGGTTTGCACCTTGCCCCCTTTTTGAATATTGGGACTACCGTAGCCCTCCGCCAATCACTGGGGATCCTACCAGTCATTAAGGAGTCCTTAAAAATGAGGATTAGTTAGCTGGCCTATCTCTGGTGAGTATGTCAGAAGGGGGTTGGACCTAAACAGCTGTTGCTTAAGGGGGGGATCCTGGGTGTTTCCTTTCTTTCCTTAGCTATTTGCATCCCAGGCTGTGTGATTGAAAGTGATAACTATATATAACTATAAAATCCTTAATATATAAGGCTTTCAGAACCTTTATTTTGAGTAAGTATGCCAGAAAGAAGAGGCAAATAGTAAAAAATTAGGCTATAGAGACAGGGCAAAGTGAAGAAAAATATAAAGAAAAGTGTAGCAGGAGGTAGGAAAAGTCAGAGGGGAGGAAAAAAAGGGTAAACATGGCTATCAAATTTTGAAGGTTGGGAGTAGGATATCTAGGGTTGCCATATAAAAAGGAATTAGGTCAACTAAAATAGCCATTAAAATTTTATAAATCATTATTCCAGTAAGCCTGCTTTTAACTGCCTCAAAGTGGGTGTTTTCCAGGCCTTGGCAATTGCTAATTTAGTGGTGGTAGAGATGTGAAGGATAAGTGTATGTATGTTGCAACCGAAATAGAGTAGGAATGAGATTATCGAGAAGTGCCTCCTATTGCTTTCTACATAGATTCATTTAAAGTAGAGTACGAATAAGGTTATAGACACAAATCAATAGTCTATTCATAATTAGACAGATCCACCAAATATGTGTCATTGTGCTGGATGATGACATTTGTGAAAGCAAGTGGAGAAGTGGAATAAGAGGAATAAAGTGCACCAGGCAAATAGGAGTGTAATACCACCTATAAAGAACCTTATATAAATCCTCTAGGATTAGGACATTCTGAGAACCCTTAGTTGTCACTTAACAAATATCCTACCAATCTTGGGGAGAATTAAGTTCAGTTTCCCAATTGACCTGGTACACCCTAGTGACTACACACATTTGGACATAACAATAATGTTCTTACTGGGGAATGCTGTGAAAGTCTTGGAGCTGTTGAAATTATTTGACCACAGTGAGAGAGAGAAAGGTGTATATATCATGAAAGCTGTGGTCCAGCAACTATTGGAATTGGCCTGGATTCCCCAAGTTGGGAGGGAAAAAAGTAGAGCGAAATATTTCACATAGAGGGAAATATGGGAAAATAAACCCTCCAGAAAGTTTAGTCCCATAGGTGAAGCATGCCTGTTAGAGCAGGATTTAAAGGTTTCAGGCAGGAAGATTGAGGAAGCCAACCTGTGGAAGGGACATTATATGAATCAGGTGGAACTCCACCAGATCTAGGGAACAGAGGGACTTCTTGAGTAGCGTGAAGGTCAGTTTTAGTTTAGGCAGACTTATGAGCTGGAAACCCTATGAAAATCATCTATAAAAAGCTATGTTTTAGATTTATCATTACATGAACACTATTTGATTAAAATAACTTAGGGATATTTTATATCAGAGTGTATTGTTTTTCTTCTTTGCCTCTATTCTTTCAGTGTACTGTCAGTGCTACTGAGAGTAAAAATAGAGGTTTAAAGAAGAATTCAGAGACAAATTTTCCTTAGCCGTTGCAATGGGGCTACCACCGCATTGCAAGGGTTAAGAGCTCATTTTCATCTGGGGTGTAAAATAAAAAAAGTTAAACTTACCTGAACCTCAGAGCCAGCTGGGTCTTAGACTGGTCTTTCCAGCCTCTCTCCTCCTATGCGTTCCATGGATCCCTGAGTCATCACATCCAATACACTGTGAATTGGACAAGAGGATGCCAAGGGACATACCATGGCTATAGGTGGAGACAGAAAGGAGGGAGCTCTCTAACAGCCAGCCAGCTGTGAGTTTTGGGTGAGTATAACTTTATTTTACACCCTAAATGAAAATGACTACTTAAGGAGTAGTCCCACTGCAAGGGATTAGAATAATTTTCCCCAGAGGTCTTAAGTTCTTTAAGTTACATACATTTGAAAATATTTGTTGAATTCACACTGACACAGCAAGTGCGGTCCCTAACTCAAAACGTGTATATATAATGCGGTCTGCTGTGCATTGTTACACAATAGTTTTGCTTTAGCACTGCTCACAAAATAAGTCTATAGCTGGCTAAACATGTGGCAATTCGATAGAGCGATCAAATGTTGTATTCCATTTTTGTCAGAGTTTGTAATACTTTCAGTATTACAAAGCATGAATGGTGGTGTATTAAAGTTAAAAGATGCAAGTCTCCATATACATTCAGTAACAAAAGTGAGGTTTTAACCAATTAAATTTCACAATCAACTTAATTCTGGAGATTGAGCAAACTCATGAGTTGTATATTGTTTTTCCATTGCTTTCTGGTGTTTACTGGTGATCTTATGTGCAATCCAAAAGGATAGAAAATGGCTGAAATTGACTGAAAATTGCAAGCTTGTGTTTCAGTGAATAACTGAAGACTGCACTCCCTGTGTGGCTGATAGAAATAGAAGCATGTGACAAAGAAGGGCAAAGAAGCCAAGAAGGTAGAAAACGAGAAAAGAGTGCAAAGGCAACAAAAACAAATATTGCAAACAGGGTGGGAGGGCGGGAAGCTGTTTCCATGCTGCGGACCCCACTGGGACTGGAGCTTTCCTTCCCAGGGAGCCGCCTATACTCCACCTCACAGCACCCTGACCAATCAGGCAAGTGACCCCACTCAAACACCCCCCTCCCCCAATCAAAAAAATTAACCCTTGCTAAACCCAGTTAGCCTCTCCAAGACCCTGTCATGTTGGCCTTCCACAGGCACCTTCGTTTGCTGTTCCAGGACTGACTGTTTCATAAAGATTCACCCTATAACAGGTGGATAAGTGAATATGGGGCTTCATGGCATCACCACCGGGTATTATTTAATGAAAGCTATAGATTTAAAAACTTTGAAAATGACTTTAAGATAACATGTTAATGTTATAATAGATTTAACTACTTTAAATAGTTGCTAAGAATTCCTATGGGTGGCTGGAGGCAGGGCTTAGAAGAAAGCATCCAAATTCTTATTGAATAAACGTTGCTCTGACATCACACAAATTGGTTGCACCAGATATCCATAAAAAATAGAGGGTATAGAGAGACCTAGATGCTCTCATTTATACACAGGGTTAAGAAAATCCCAAACATAAATAACATAAGTTTATACATGTAAAAAAGTTGGTAATAACATTCGCAGGTTAGTAAGTAATTGTTTCAGGAGATAAACTGAAAATAAGGATTTGTGTTTTTATTTGCCTAACACGACTATGGTATAACAATAGACAACACAACATGATTTTACAAAAATATTTTAATTTTGGTTTAGGCGTGGCTACAATTATAATTATGTATGCTAAGGATTCTTCTGAATAATGTACATTTGGTGACGTTTTCAGTTTAGGTATAAATAAATGTATTGGAATATGATGGAAAAAAACCCACATTGTTTATTTTTTTCCATTACAGAAAACAGAAAAGCATTGTCAAGAAACAGGTAAACAGGTTATACTCTGTGACTCAATATATGAAACCGTGTTTGACATACTTCAGCTAATTATAAACCTAAAACTTTGCTTTTACGCAATGTATGGAGATGAGATGCAAGAGATTACTAGAACACTATTTCTTTTAAGTACAATTCATTTTGATTAATTGCTGCTTTTCATCTCTAAAGCTGTAACCATGACATATACAAAACAAGACTAATGGTTTCATAAATTCTCAGTCGGTATATGATAATCAAAACATGCTCAGTTAAAATGAAAATAATATCCTTGTTTAAGCAGGTTTGCAATGTGAAGATATATTTCTCTTATGTTAAAAGCCTTTTGTTTGATATACATTATATATCTACTATAAACCGGATCTTAATGTACACATATAGGATTCAGTGTATGGAATGCTAAGCACTTTGAGTGCTGATTTTTAGTATAAGGATTCTCTCTTACAGTATGGAATGCACACAGGCTTGTATAAAGTGACACTAAACTCAAGAGTTAATCCTTACAAATGCATTCAAGTACCCTAACCATTAACAAAAATGTAACTTACTTGTGCATCACTCAGCTGTAGATCCTCAAATCATCGCTGAATTCATGTTGACACTGTTCTTCATTCTGGAGGGTGGCTACTTTTGTTCCCCATGGTCCCTGTGTGTGTGTAGAATTCTATTCACTTGCTGGTATGTATGACCTTCCACCAGGACAGGAAGTATTGGAAACTCTTCCTAATGGAAAAACTGCAATACAATTCTGACATAGATTCTAACCCTTGTGCTCTTCTGCAAATGTTTGTATTCCTATCTTTGCTTCCAGTAGATAGAGTTCCCCTCAAATTCTGCATATTTTGCAAAAGCTGTTGAACTAAAACCCCTGTTGCTGAGTATGCTGGGAGACATTTGTTTTTGTACTTTGTTGGAAATACAACAGCGTATACTGACTATACTTGTGTAATTTGTATTTTTGAGCTGTAGAGGGCGCTGTAGTGCAATGTTAGTCTCTATGTGCATGCTTATCTATGATACACAGTAAGTTCTTTTTTCTCTATGTTTTCTTCACTATACTGTATGCATATGTGTAATGTTCTACTAAGCAAGTAAAACCTAATTCAACATTCCTCAAGATCTCAATGCTTCATCAAAACACATAACCAACAGGTTATGGGCTCAGGCACTAAACAGAACACTGCAAGTAAACAAGAGTCGCATTCAAGCTACTGAAAGATGGCAAGCTGTTCAGATATGAAGTTTGCAATCGCAAAGCAAAATAATACTAATTACCGGCTATGGAAGTTCAAGCTTGAAATGGTACTAAGCAAAAATGATTTGCGGCAAGTACTGAGTACAAAAAGACCCACTAATCACAAAAACTACATGACCGTTCAAACCTAAACAGCAAACTATATCTGCCATCCAAGCTATATTACATGAAGCTAGAAAACGGCCAGGAAATGCGTGAACATGTGAATGCAATGCTGGAAATCATAGAACAACTACGTGCAATTGGAGAGGAAATTAAAGATAACCCCGTGGTGGCATTACCACTATGCAGCCTTCCATAGTCATTTAATGCTCTAGAGACCAGACCTGAGCAGGAACTAATAATAGAAAATGCCAAAAGAAAATGAATCGATGAATATGAACGAAAATATGCAAAATGAAGAAAACAAGAAAGCTCTTAAGTTGTATGAGAGCACAAAGCAAAACAAAGGAAGCAGAGCGTGACAGTAACATACATACAAAACAGACTACCATCAAAAGCCGTTGAAAGCTCCCCATTTAAAATCTTACATGGATCTAAGTCTAGCCTAGGACATATTAGATTGTTTGGATGCAAAGCTTACACATATATTTCCAATGAGAAATGATCCAAATTGGAGAGCACCGCCATTGAAGGTATTCTGATGGGATATAGGGGTCTACTCTGAAGTGAATAGCCGAACGGTGTTCGGCTCTCTTCACTTCTGATCGGTCATTCACTCGGCTGCCCTCGACAGCTTTGTGAATAGACCCCATAGTGAACAAAGTAAGGGGAATAAAATCCTGCACTCAAAGACTGACAAAGTGACAATAAGTCGCAGCGTTTATTCGATGAGAACTCATCACCAGAAACAATAATCCCGGGGAGTTGTGAAGTGAATTTGCTCTATGAACAAGCAAAGAAAGCTGAGCAAAGTGAAGCCGCACAGGAGTCAGAACAAGAGATGGAACTCACAATGGATGAGTCAAGTTACATGCTAAATTCTGCAGAACAATTTGAAATTAGAAGATCCACTCGGGCAACAAAGAGAATGCTGCCCTGCAAACTGTCATATACTGCTAAGAAACATAGCATACTTGAACCAACATTGTAGGAAGACATAGAAAAATTACCAAAACGCGAAGCCAATCAATAGAGAAAGGCAGTAGAAGAAGAAATAAATCCTGTTGTAAAACACTCCACCATTAGAACACTGCTTAGCATCGCAGCCGGAAAGGCCATGCAAGTAAAACACCTAGACATCAAAACCACTTTCCTATATAGAGATATTAATGTAGATCTTTTCATGGAGCAACCACCAAGGTTTGAGCAAGGACACAACCTTGTGTGTAAATTTCATGAAAGCACATTGTAACGATCGCGGCTGCGCTCCACCGAGGAACGCAAGCCGCAGGACGGAAGTATATGCGCCGATGCTTTCCAGCGTGGAACGCAGCGGCCCCTATGACGTTGGCAGCTCCTCCCACACTCCTTCCCCATAAAAGGCTGGCAGAGAGATCAGTATGGCGTTCCACTATTGCCAGTGAATGCCAGCTGACAACCAGAGATCCCCTCACCTGGACTATTGGACCTGTTCTGCTGGAAAAAACCTTGTTGTGCTAGGACATCTAATTGCAAGTATCGCCTAGTCTGTGACATCCTGTCCCAGCTAGTGCTCACTGAAGTGATTGATCTGACTCTCATGCAATTGCTGTATGGACTTCCTCATTGATATCTGAGCCACACCATTTAAAGGGGAAGTGCTGATATTACTTTTTGTTTGATACTCCTTACTGAAGTCTTATTGTTTGAACCTGCTTGAACCACACATAGTAGTTGTAACCCAGGTATGGTGTAATACCCTGGGGCTGCTCGTGTGCATCACCACTTAAACAAAGTAATTGCGGCATATGATGGTAGAGCTCCTAACTCTCCGATAAAGTTTGAGAGTGCCGCCTGGAGCTCGACCCTGAAGCCGTACCCCTAAGCAATTACACCTGAGCTAGGCACACTCCGCAGCTGAGATTCATATAGCCCGACATAGCCGTTACACACATAAAAACATCTACGAACTCAAGCAATCTGCAAGAATGTAGAATGAGAAAGTGAATGAAATACTCACGAAAGAGGGATCCACAAGAAGCAAAGCAGATGCCTGCCTTTATTCCAGGAATCAAGAAGACAGATGGATTTACATCCTAATTTATGGTGATGACATTATAACCTTCTTTGAACAAGACAGGAACTATAGACAAATAGTTCACAAGCTAAATGAAAAACTTTGAAATTAAAGAGTTGGGAACATCAGTCACTAACTCGGAATTCAAATAGAGAGGGAAGAAGATGAAAGCTATGTTCTCAATAAAAGAAGGAAAATTGCAGAAATTTTGGAACAATTCCACATGCAAGATGCAAAGGAAGTAAAAACACCTATGGAACCAGGCTACCAAAAGAGCAATGAAGCAGAAACCTTGCTACCCAACAATTACATGTACCGCAGAGCAATCGGAAAGTTTCTATACATTGCCACTGTGACAAGACCATACATAGCAGCAGCAGTGGGCATACTTTCTAGAAAAGTCGCAGCACCCTGTCAGCGTGAACGTGCCCGGAATGAAGTAAAGATGGTCACACAATACTTAAAAGCAGCAATTTGGATGATGCCTGCAGCATCAAATCCCAAACTAGTTGGATATGCAGATGCTGATTCGGCCGGAGACTGTACCGCAAATCCACCAGTGGTTACATCTTCCAATATTGATTAAGAACCATAAGTTGGTCTAGCTGAAAGCAAGCAATTGTTGTACTTTCCTTAACTGAAGCTGAATACAAAGCAGCAGCACACGCATTTCAAGAAGCAATATGGATTCGTCAGCTTTTAATGGACATGGGCGTAGACATGTCAAACCCCATTCTGATTTTTGAAGATAACCAGGGATGTATAAAACTAACACAATCAGAAAGGGTCAACCCTAGAACCAAGCATATCGACGTAAAGTATAATCTGCTTAGGGACACTCAAGAGCAAGAAATGCCTGGAGATGCACTCACCAAGCCATTGTCAAAGGATCATTACAGTTTCCTTCGAGAGAAGCTAAACATCATTTGTGGTCAGAGTTACTTAGGCTTCCGAAGTCTTCATGACCCCTACTGATACCAACCTGATGTGTGCCATGATTTTATGGTCAGCATGCCAAATAAGGGGGCACGCTCTAGTGAAATGATAGAACCTGGGGAAGGGCGGGAGGGTCAAGTGCGACATTGCCGTGACGTGCCTAGGAGCTCCCTGTCACCCTTCTTAAGGGGAGGAGAGCCGCCGCAACTCCTCCCACAAACACGGCCAAGTTACCTTGGCCTATTACATAGCAACGTATATGCTGTTGAGAAGGGCTGTTAGAAATACAACAGCATATACTGATATACTTGTGTAATTTGTCTTTTGAGCTATATATGGTGCTGTAGTCCTTTGCCATTTTTGCTCCAAGATGGAGGCTGTCATAGAATCGAGTTAGAACTGCACTACAATGAGGGACCTTGACGAGGCAGTGCGGCTTCCACATATTTTGCAAAAGTTGTGTAATTAAAACCTCTGTTTTTGAGGGTTTAATAACACTTTAAAGCATTTTATAAATTTTTGGTTGGAAAACAAATGACACTGCAAGACAATGACACTCTGCACATATACAACAATCAGTACCTACCTGGTTCTGCTGCAGCTCTCCTCCAGAATGTCCTCCCTCACAGCTCCTGATCTCGGTGCCTCCAGCTCCAGGCTGCCACTCCCTAATCTGCGCTGACCACGCTGCCGGGACGTCCTACATTGGATATCCCGCCAGCTCGATCGTCAGGTGCCTGCTGGGAACTGGAGTTCCCTGACAGGCCACAGCCCCGCTAAAGCTTCTTCTATTCTTCACCGCAAAAAACACAGCGGGCGGCAGGCAGCATGCAGGGTCGGTGCAAGGATTTTTGCCTACACAGGCGAAAGAGCATTTTTGCCCCCCCCCCCCACACACACGCACGCGCCCTCGGACGGCTGCTCAGAGAGGAGAGCGGTACAAACATACAGTGATCAGTGATCGCTGAGTGTTTGTACATAATGGAGGACATGGTACGTGTACTATATCCTCGATTATGAATGGATGGGAAGTGATCTACATCACCTCCTGTTCATTCATGATTGTAGTTATAGTAAACACACTATGTTCTCATGTTATGAATGAACACGAGCACTCAGTATAGAGGATTCCTGTTGATAACAGGGGTGGCAGAAAAAAGATTGACAGCTCTGTGTCCTCAATCTCTTTTTCTATTTTAAAAGGGAAATATCAGGGGTCTATTGAGACCCCTACTATCTCCCCGGAGCTCCCAGCAGTAAACAAAATTAAAATATTCAATACAAATAAATAAAAATAAAATATAAAAAAATAAAGTGTATTAAAAAAAAAGAAAAAATATTGATGGGGACGGGGGGGAGAATTTACCTGCAGCTCCTCTGCTCAGAGAGGCGGCTCTGATCACACCTTTCAGCGCTCCCTCTCTCTCCTCCTGGCCGCTCTGAAGCTGCAGCGGCCGGGAGGAGAGAGAGAGCGCTGGCAGGTGTGATCAGAGCCGCCGCAGCCATCTTGCGGCTAATCGCATTTTTCCGTGGGCGGCGTGCCATCCTCTTCTCTCTGGTCCCGGTCACAAGTGCAAACACTGCGACCCTGGTAGTTCCGCCAGGGCCCGTAACTCTCATGTTTTAACTTGTCAATCATTAGTTTAAAAAAAGTATCATAAACGAATGACTGCTAGAATCTAATTTACTCCCATAGGCAACACAGTTGCTTTTCTTTCTTCCTTTTAAAATCTGTTGTATTTAAATGTGAAAGTTTGGAATTCTGCCTTGCAAAATTACAACATCCTGTAATAGTTTAAACCACATCAATAGCAGATATTACAACGGCCAAGTGACAAGAAACAAACAGCTTTTACTTTCATTATATACAACACTGCACATTGTAAATAGAATTTCCATCCAGACTTTAAGAATTGCTTTAGCTCCACTTTTCTTCTGCAAATAACATTTTCCATCTGTGCGCAGGTTAATGACAATATTATCATAGAAAATGAATCAGACAGCTTTTTGTATTCAGTCAATTATGAGGCATAGCATTCTGAATTACAATTAAGCTGTAAGTCTTTAATTTAGATTATGTGTTCTGGTAAAGAATTGTTTACAATAATAAAGAATTTAATTTAATTCTAAATGGAGCTGCTTTTGTGAGAGATGAAAGGTTGATTTAATATGTTTATTAGTCTGCATTCAACAAATTATACTCCAGGAAAAAATATTCGGAAAATAAATAAGTCTTTGTAATCCTGAAAACACATTTCTGTTTGGCATCTTAAATAAAATGATGGCTGGAAGGAATCTGTCAACATTGTTTACCAGGTAGAGCAACCCAAGGACTGCAGATTGGTTAGAATTCAAGTGTTCAGTCAAAACTGCATTTATGTATGTAAGTTATAGAACATAGATGATTGCAATCTGTGGATTAACATATTCATACACAAGGGGGGTGATTTACTAACCTAAAGCAATCGCACGCACTAGGTGCGTGTGATTTTTACACAGCAAAACGTATTTATCAACCAAAAAGTCTCTAAAAGCATATTTCCACTAATGCCATATATGGAACAATCATGCACATGATGCATATATAATGCTGCTTCACAGTTTAGACAAAAATGGTTAGCTCATGCATTTACATTCCTGCATTCATCAACGCAAGCAACACAATGTAGAGCTAATTTACACAACATCACCTTGCAATTCATGCTTGGCTTTGCACAACACACCTGCTGGGTGTGTACACACTACAAAGGTGTCTAGATTCCACCAATAGATCATGCTGGGAGGGAACACACTACAGAGGTGTATACTTGTTCGTGGCGTGTTTATAAGGTTAGTAAATCAACCCCAAGTCCTCATTCTGAGAAAATGTTAACCTATGTTCCATTTCAGAACTATCAGTGCCCACCTGTGTGTGCTGATATTTCTGTGACTACTGCTATTGGCAGGGAAGGACAGAGATCAGCAACCAGTCAGCGTGGTTTGATAATGTGATCACTATGTTAGCTAATCAGGATGATCCTTGCTGGAATTGCTATCTTGCTTATTTTTCTTTGTATTCACTGTGCACTGAAAAAATAAATACTGTGTTAGGAGAAAGCATTACTGTGTGTAAATGCTCTGTGGACCTGTGCACTTTCATAAAAATAAACCTTGCTACTTATGAACTTAAGTTGCCTCCCCATTCAAAACTAACACCCAATGCACAGAACAAACAAAAAAAAAAAGAAAAAAGGAAAAACAGAATGCAATTTACCTGGCGTGTTTCATGCTTTTATATTTCTTTAAACATTTTTTTTTTCTTTTTGTTAAAACATAGTTTAAAGCTGACCTTTGCTTGCGGCACATTACTGTGTACCTGTGTGGTACAGTTTAGTGCACCAATTCAACACATTCTTATGTGCACCAAAGAACCACATCCTCATTCCCCTATCACAATAGCAAGGCCCATGGCAACCAATAGAGGGGGGGTTGGTACAGGCAGCCCTCCTATACCAGACATGGGACCCAGTCAGGTCAGCAGCAGGGCCAAACATGGTGAAGGGTGGAGGGGTACCCGGTCAGGTACAGGGTTATAGATGGGCGAGGTTTGGATTGGTGGTAGAGGTGGGCGCAGCCTACAGTACGGCAGGAAAATAGGGGTTAATGGGAGGCCAGGGAGAATCCTAACCCCTACACTATGTACATTAGACACACTGGACCCCTGACTGAGTGCAGAAACGCTGAGGGCAGAGAAGTACAGGGGTTGTTGGAGAGCACAGGGATAACAGTCACTAGAAGCAGGACAACAGAGGATTCACAGGCTAATGCTAGAGGCACAGGGGAGTACACAGGATACAGTCACCGGAGGCTTGGGAAAAGCTAGAGACTCAGGAGAGTCCACTGAGCTTATTAACACAGAAGTCGAAGAGGGACCCACTGTCACGGGGAGACACTGGAATTTAGGGGCTCAGGAAAAATGGAATAGGAATAGGACCTATTGCTCAGGCAACAGGTATTGGCCTGAGCACAGCCATATCATGAGGTTGATTGAAGGGCTGAGCAAAGAATAGCTGCATAGCTATCTATGTTAATGAACAAAATAAGCTCTTTAGTAGAATATTGACCTTACCCTGCAGTGTTGAATTCCTTGTTTATACATTTGATGTTAATGAAAAAAACATTAACTCATGGTTAGTCAACTCCAATTCCAGCAGTTTGCCTTGCTTCCACCTTGCTATAATCACCAGAAATCTAGATAGTTTCAGATTCATTTGGTGTTTCTTTTTTCCTTTGATTATGAACTGCAGTAGTACCTACATTAGAATTTAAAATCAGTTCTCAGTAGGTATGAAAGTTGCAATTATAGCACTGTGTGGGAGTAGGAGCAGGACTAATGTGGAACTGTATTCCATTGTGTATTAGCTACTTACAGTTTGGCTGTTGGAGATGGGCTTAACCTGACTACAAGCTCAAAATTTGATAAAGCATTATTTTGTTCAGAGCATGGCATACATAACAAGTAAAACAGGTAAATAGCAATAGTTATCACTAAAAATGTGTGCTGTCAGCTGCTGTCATGTAAAGGCCAATTCAACTATATTTCAAGGTCCAAGAGCTCCTTAGTTATTCTAAATCTTATAAAATGGATGTCAGATTCACAATGATGACATGTAATTAAATGGTTAACATTACAAAGAATGGTCTGTTGTGATATAGTCTGCAAGCTTTAATTGAAGCCGTTACATAAGCAAAATAAATATAATTGCTTTTTGCAACATAGAATAATTGATGATTTTCTGCCAAAACAACATGAATTATTTAAGTACAATAAAGCTGTCGGTTTGATTTACATGATCTTTCTTCTGACAAAATTATTTTCCAGAAAAGATTTCTGGCGTATTCCTAATTCTATAAAGCATTAATGTTTTGGTTGCTCTTTGCTATACCCCAAATTATCGATGCAGCTAAAATGTAGATGGTACTGATGGGTGGAACCATTATGGAAAGCATCTAATGAAATGATGCCTTGGCTGCACTCTTGTTGGCCCTTTATATATTTCTGAACAAATAAAAAGTCCAGATAGAAGTGAATGTTTGCTTTATAGGCGAACTCAGTACATTTATTCACATATTTTATTTGTGGCAAAGATAAATAAACTCACTCACTGAATCCAAGATCCAACCTAGATTGGACCGAATTTTGGAGTGTAGATATCTGTAGATATCAGCTAACCTGGTCATTTGCTGTGTTTGAAACAAAACTTAAAACTTTCCTTCCTGTAACATATAATATGTAGCATTTTTTAAATAAACTGTCAAGATAAAAAAACAAAAAATCCTTTAGATAACCCTCAGTCAGTCTAAAGAAGTACAGCCATTAGTGCTGACACAACTTACAATAACTTACAAACATAATAAGCTTTAATAACTATGTACAGGAGCGAGCATAGCTAGACAACACAAGGCCCCTCATCAAGATAAATGTTGCAAGTAAATAGCTACTTACCTGTTTTGTTTGTTCTGGATGCCACATTTTAATGGGCCCTCAACAGACAAAAAACACAATTGTACAACTTCCTAATTACTAGGGCAGTGCAGCACCTGGCATCCATGAACTCTTTGTTGCCCTGGCTGCCTTTGTAGCAGTTCAGATTCCGATGCAATACTTTAAACACAGGGCTCTGAAGGTACCCATGGCCTCGGGCGGAATGTCAGGACATCGCCCCTTCATGGCGGAGCCCACCTCTGAGAGCAACCTGTGCCTGGCCTAACCGGGATTGCCGTAATCTGTCCCCACATACACTCCTTTAACTATTACAGCAGTAGTCCAGCCCACCACAAGCTTGGTTTCAGGAGAAACCCCCTTCTTAGAGGTTGGGGGAAGGATCCGTCTACACACAGAGAGCCTTTTGAACGTTTACTTAAACATCTTATTTACAATATAATACAGGCTTCAGTCATCCCATTTGCTGATGACGGCACATTACTTGTTCAAGCACACAGAACTAGTTATCAATGAATAGCAGAGAGGAGGTTAGTCGAGGTGTAGCCCAGAGCCAATGGAGCGGTATTGCCCATGGCCCTGCATGCTAAAGGAATGTGAGTAGTCCCATAGGGTAAGTGCTGCTCCTGCCCTCCTTTGCTTCCCCTCCTAGGGGAAGCTGAACAAATATCCACAGCTACTACATGGTGGCAGGCATGGTCCTGTGCCATCCCATGGACCAAACTTCTGTAAATCACTCTGTCTCTACATTTTCATCAGTCTCCTTGTCACAAAGAGTTATGTGGGGTGGCTTCTAGTGCAGAAAGGAGGACGAGAATGGCTTGCTCACTGGGATCTGGCAGAGCATGCAGTGGAGAATTCATGATTGACCACTATACCATTGCTACTCAGAACAGGGAAGTCCACTAAAAAGGCATCGTCGACCAGGTATTTTGTAACACATTAGACCATACTTTTACATGTAACGACACCAAATAAATATTTGGGTTTACTGACACTTTAAGCCTGCCCGAAGGAAAACCATATGCCACTCCCCAAGAATATGAAAAATAACATGAATGAAATGCAGTAGGGAAATAGATTTGTTTTGAGGAACGTGACTGCCATGAGTAGTAAGATATATGCTGGCACTTCAGTTATTGTTTTTATTTAAATTTAGGAATTTCTCTACAGGCATTTACTAGTATATTGTTAATATTTTTAAGAGATTCAAATAAAGATTAATCTACGATGTCATATATGCTTGTGGTGTACCCTGTTTTCTTCTTTTTCTTATATAGTTACTAAATTACTATAATATATATACACACAAAAACTATTTATAGGTGAGTAAACCCTGTAAACATTATAAATAGGGTTGCACAGATACCAAGTACAGTACTCGGTACAAGTACGAGTACATGTACCGATACTTTTGAGCTCCAAGACTACACTAGAGAAAAATTAAAAAATTAGGAGTCAGCTGTCATTTGTAAGGAGCACACAGAGCTTCTGGGATTTGTACATCACTGTTTAATGTACGATTTTGTTTTCATAAATATAAATAAAGGGATGCACAGATACCAGTTTTGCGAGTACGAGTACTGGTACTTGCCGAGTACTTACAAGTACGAGTACTGATACATTTTTGTTTATTGTCATGTGACAGTTTTTCTAAAACAATACAGACTAATGATTTCAGGACAGTGGTGGGCGCCAGGGCCAGGTCCCAGCTGCAACCGCTGCAACCCTGGTAGTACTCATGAAAATGCCAAGTATCAGCACTGGCACTCAAAAAGTATCTGTGCATCCCTAATTATAAAGGTGAAACATGCCACCTATTACAAAAAATAGTAATATAGACATTTCATATTTTATTGCATGAAGGTTACAGAAGATTACAAACCTCAAGAGATAATACTATATCCTTGAGGGCTCATTTACACTAGAGTGCATGCACGGCAAGGTGGTTTATAATGCTTTACGCTGTGCTGTATTACTGCAGCCCTATTATTTGGAATGGGCACCATCCCAGAAGAAATTGTGTATGCTAAATTTCATTAGGTGCTGTGTAGCATTGCAGTGCCCTCTAAAACAGGCACGCTTCGTAGATGAGTTGGGATGCAAATCAAAAATAAAGTCACGGAAATACATTTTACTGTGCACGATGTGTTATCATGTTACTGTGTGCATTAGGTGTGTTACTGGCAGTTGAGAGTTTTCATTTAAAAAATTGTGTGAATGTTCACTTCAATTGTTCAATCATGTTCAAAGCATATTTCTGTTTACTTTAACTACACAGTCATATCCTGATGCTTTTCACATTATTTTAAAATCAAATTGAACATTTATTAGTGAAAATTCTCAACTTCTATAGTAAATCAGCCTACATGTATTGGCATGAAGATGCCTTGAAGTGAAATCTAATCAATTATCTGTGGTGCATTAGAATAGCAATAAACAGGGCAAGAACATTATTGTAGAACTATAGTGATGTGTCCTAGGAATTGTGGGTGTGGCTATGTTTGTATCAGTGGAATTGGCTTAAAGGGTATGGTTTAAAAAAACCGGAACCTACTCTGTTATTGGTCAAGAGTAATGCACAGACTGCAGAGTTGGAAGTGCGTAACACAGAATGCAGGAGGTATGTAAGGCTCAGGGATCAGGGGTACCTAATGGTATGGAGGTATGTAAGGCACAGGTATCAGGGGTACCTAATGAACCAAATGCTGGGGTCTGGAGTACTTAACATATGGAGTGCAGGGGTCTGGAGTGCACAGCACAGCATGTAGGAATCAGTAATAGAAAAATAAGTTTTCCCCAGGGAAAGGGGATCCCACCATTCTTGACACAATCTACCTAACAATTAAATGGTGAAAAAGGTATAAATGTATTTATTCAATAAAAATCCATATTTTTAGACTCTACGTACACAGAAAATCAGAAAAATATATTAATCAGACAAATAGATAAATATATACACACAACAGACAGATAAATATATATCCAAAAATTTTTTTGACTGCATACCGCCTATAAACTAGTAAGTAAATGAGTGGGTTAATGAGAAAATTCCTTGTCAATTAAGAGACATGCCGCTTAGAAAGCCAGATGTATTCATATATTTTTTATGTATAAAGAAGAGACAAAACACTGTCCATGAAGTAAATTCCGATATATGCTGGGTATCCCGATAGTTGCCCTAGTTTGAACTAAAGGGCACAAAAGGTATCGGAGTTATAGCTATGGAAGAAGCGTATCATGTGGACACTGCACCCCTGGGAATCAAGGGAGTGGGATGACACAGTTAATATGAGAAAAGATATTTTTATATATATATATAAAACTCACAGTCCCGGGATATCCTTGTTTCGATGTTTCCAGAATGAGTTTCAAAGAAAAATAGGTAAGTTGAAGCTGGAGTTCTGATGACTAGGTTGGAGAAGAACACAGATATCAGGAGGTGTAAGTATTACCTCGGCTGGATACGATGGATGTTACACCTCGTTGCCTTAACTCGATAGCTGTGTTCAATTAACCGAATAGGTTTCTCTTTGATTTTGATCCACACTTGATTTTAATCCACACCTCGCTTGAGCCAGTCGCCATCCGCGTATAGGTATACCGGATGGTCTAGTTGGTGAGATTTAGCTGTTATTTGTTGACCATGAATTCCACATGGAAGAGTTTAGGCAAACTCTAAGCCGGTTCCAAAAGGCCTTATTGTGAGATGATCCAAGGCTTAAAAAGTATAGGCATGTCTCAGGCGGAGCAGTCACAAAGGGAAGAAAGAGCCTGAACTGAGCACCCGTGACGCGTTTCGCCCCTCCCACAAACGGGGCTTCCTCAGACAGGAATCAGTAATACAGTACATAACATGCAAGCATACCCCAAATCACCCCAATACAGACCTCTCCTCCAGTACATACTTCTTCTTCCATTCTCCTCCTCGCTGGGACACAGAGCAGCGCCTAGCGGGGAGAAAAGAAAGCAGCGATGTGCCGCTGTTTCGGCAGAAAAATTGCACTTTTGGCATTATGCCAAAAGTGCCATTTTCGGCCAATATGTTTTGGCGGCCGATATATGGTGCATTGCTAATATTTACAGCAATGCAGAATGGCACAGGCTATAGAGGACTACACATCCCAGCAATACTTTATATAACAATAGCATTTCTGTATAAAGTACTACTGAGATTTGTAGTCCTCAGCAGGCGATTGCTTGTAAGTCATACAGCAATGGCCTGCTGTTAAAAGTGGTACCAAGAGCACGGCTGCCGAAGCAGCCGTGTTCTTGTTTTAACCACTTCTGCGGGCCGCGGTCTATAGACGTACTGCGGCCCGGAAGGGGTTAAAGTGACATTAAAGTCAATTTTTTATCCCTCCCCCCACTGTTAATGTTAGCACTTACCTTAACTGGTGATGTCTCTTAATCCGATCTTCTTTCCTGATGTTTTCATCTGTCCCTCCAGCGGTGTGGCGGCTCTCCGATCCAGCGCTGACTCCTCTGTTATTGCTGGCACTTCCTGTCCCACGGTGTCTGCATGCAGGTGCATGCGTCCATATACTTACCTTGCGTCTCTCCTCGTCTCCCGCCTGAAAATCCGAACTGTGCATGCGCCCGCCCCAAGATGCTTTGCGGCCGCAGTTTCGGATTTTCGGACAGGAGCACGCGGCGAAGACGGGGTAAGTTTAAACCGTGTTAAAGCGTTTTGTTTTTTTAAGAAAAAAACTTTTTGCATATATCTACTGCTTGCTAGCCTTATATATTTGCAAAAAAGCCAGAGGGGTTTAATAACCCTTTAATACTCACCTGATGTACAACACAAAATGAATGCCAGTAAACATGTATAATGTTAAGTAATATACAATTTCTCAGTGTTAAAAAGGTTCCCACGAATTATATATTAATGTAAAAACACATTAATTTGCTTTATTGCTCTTCATACAGTTAATATCCAGCTTTTATAATGATTATTGCCTTATTTATAATACCACACTCAAAATTATTTTTGTTAGAACGCTAGTCCCTTAGGTCTAAAACAACTGTTAACTGGTTGACAACCAACTGGGTGCTATAGTTTGTTTTGCTGCATCACAGTTTTCTGGCACCTGAAAATCTCTCCTGGGTGTTAGTTATAGGTATGGCTTGTCTGTCCCGGGCCATGTCTAAGCTGTCCTTTCTGCTTCTCTTTACCTTGCACATACTGTATGCTAAAGTTAGATGGGTTATATAGTTTAGTACCAGTGCTTCAGATGTCTTGTAATTTTGTAAACACCAGATTTGCCCATATACATCAATTTATTACATACATCCTTTGATCTGATCTAATGGTGTATTTTTTGTGTAGACAAATATGCTAAATTTTACATTTGTTCAGTATAGGAAATCTCCAGCTAGCCACACCTTATGGTTACAGAGACATGGGACAGTGAAAGCCATTTCAGGTTTCAAAGGAAGACTGAAGAAAAACTGAAGATATCAGTCATCACTTGAGAGGGTGTCACAGTGAAGAATTGTCTCAGACTGGCATTGTCAAACTGCAATTATGCCTCTGCAGTTTGGGATAATTAAAGTGAGCAAAACAGATTGTTTTAGGCACAGTCATAAATGAGGCCCACTGTTTTATGCAGGTTTTGAAAACATCTATGCATCTGTTTATTTACTGGGACATATAGAAGACCATCAAGGCAAAAAGAATAGCTAGTTTTATTATATGGAATTTGTGAGTCATAAACAAAGTGGGTTATTCACGAATGAGCCGAAGGATCCTGCCATAGCTTCTGCTGATCCTTTGGCTCACTTCGGCTGCTGGAGCCCTTCGGTTCAGTCGAACCGATGGGCTGCTGTACGGGCTATTCACCATAGCGTGTACAGCAGCCGGGTGCCTCATATGCTTCGGCTCGACTGAGCCAAAGTGACAGCTGAAGCGTGGAGAAAGGTAGTCCGAAGCCAACCAATCTCGACACAAATGACAGCTGGGCAGAGCCAGCCGTGATCTCACAGCTCGCTCCACCCAGTTGTAATGACAGATCAGTGTCCTCAAATGACCTGGGGATACTGATCTATCATTAACCAATAACCACTGAGCGGAGCCGGCCGTGACGTCACGGCCGGCTCTGCCCAGTTGTTATTTATTGGCCGGGACCTGCTAGAAGACTCTCGCAGGTGCTGGGCAATAGAAAACAGTTGTTGGTTTTTCTTTTGCCGGCATCTGTCAGATGCTTCATTATGCGGCGGGAATGTGTCACGTGCGGCTGATTTCAGCTGATGTACGGCTGAAATCAGCTGTACTGAGCCGGAATGAATAGCCGAACATCGTACGGCTCTGTTCACTTCGGCTCAGTTCTTCAGTCAGCTGCCTTCTGCAGCTAAGTGAATAACCCTCAAAATGTTTTATGAACATAGAAACAGTTTGTCCTAAATAAACCTTGTGTTGGCTTAAGGTGATTGTGCAAACAAAACAAAGCGATTAGGAGGAAAAACAGCAAAAGAAGAGGAAAAGAACAGTGAAAAGGGAAGAGAAAGATAAGTAAGAAAGAGTCTGGGAAGCTGGAACAGTAAAAGTCTTCCATTCTTTCAAATAAAAAGGAAATCATAAAAGATGGAGTCATGCATGATTCATATTCTAAGATGAATGGTGGTTGTCATAAAGAAGATTGTCCCCTGAAGCTTTGAAAGCCATTTGTTGTTAGATGACATGGTAGATTCAATTTGCATTATTGAATGAAATGCACTATTCACATCAGTCCCTTCCTCTCTAGGGAGTATACATTCTAATGTTGTTCTAATGTCGTTTAATGGACAACTGTAAGTTTTAAAAATGCAAGTTTTTTTTTTTTTTATGCCTTCATACAGTTCAATGTTTTGAAAGCTCTCACCTTTAAAGCAACCCTGTCTGGCTGTCAAGAAAGTATTAACAGTGCCCCCCTGGAACACATGAGCTCTTATGTGCACCACTCTGGCAGCTTGTTATTCATACCTTCAGTCCATACCAGCCCCATAGCCTTTTGGACTCTACACCATTCAACACTTCCAGGAATGTCAGAAGCTTGTGTCCCCCACTGAGTGCACCCTAGTTTCATCCTCTGACCTGTTTATCACTATATGACAGTAGGGGTCGGAGTGTCACAGTGCACTGTGGGGAACACAGGCATCCCACACTCTGGGGAATGTTGAATGCTGAAGAGTCTGGTGGAAACTGCAGCACTGAAACTGTGTGCTGTTACAACAAATGTTTGCAAATATGATACAATGCATTGTCGTGGTTAATATACATATTACTATGAATTAAGTGTTCGTTGGCACTAGTATAGTTGATTTGTGTGCTACCATCTTGTGGTCATTTTTATTATTGCACCTTCCTTTTCTATATTCCACACCCTTGTGTGTGATGTACTTCCCTTCCTATCCAAGTAGTCTTTTATGGTATTATGGCTGCTTGTCTCATGGCCACCTGTTAATAAGCTTGCATGGGGAAAGCATTACCATATTTTGACCTGCAAATACCATCTTTTCAAAAGTATTTGGTGATCCGCGGTGATTTTATCTGCTTATACAGGCCAGGCATAGAGGTCTCAGCATAGAGGTCAAATAAAACAATTGGAGTCAGAATAAACTGAGAAAGGGTAGGAGAACTGGAAGTGAGGTGAGTATATGAGCTCTTCTGCTGCAGATTTTAAAAGTTATTGCTTAAAGTGACATTAAACACGGGAATTAAATGTTAAAAATGCATTCAAATACCATAACTATTAACAAAAATGTATCTGATCTGTGTATCACTCGGCTATAGATCCTCAAATTATCTCTGAATTCATGCCGACACTGTCCTTCCTTCTGGAGGGTGGCTACTTTTGTTTCGCATGGTCCATGTGTGTGTTGCAAAGTAGTCACTGCTCCAAGCTCACCTGGCACAGCAGCACTTGAGGTAGAAGTGACCCATCATATTCATCGTTGTCATCAGTAGTAACCACTGGGCATCCAGACTCAAGTCTCAGTGTAAGCACATGGCTAGACCCCAGGCCCCAGGCCTATTCATCTCAGACAGCCCATAGCAGACTTCCCTCCCACCCAGAGAGCTCACACGGTCCACCCCCAAGTATTTATCTCCTCCCCCAGCATGCACCACTGGCCATTAACCTCACAGTGATTAGCTAGGGAGACATACCTTCTCACAGCAATCTCTCATTGGTTGCTCTGTTCTGTGGCCAGGGTACAGTCAGCAGCAGACAAATGCAAATGATAACAGACTAATTAGGGGAAACCAAATAAACATAGGCTACAAATTAGCATCAGCGCAATCTGCAAATACTAAATTTAATAGCACTCCTAACTACAGGGTGCTACACAAGGAAATTTGAAATTTGCGGGGATGGTTCCCTTATCGTAGTCAACAGAGCTTCATTTCATTCACTAAACTAAGAGGAAACTTCCCCTGCTAAGTGCACATTCCCTTGCAAAGTGTACAGCCTTTTTGCCTTTAGTAAAGCAACCCCTTAGGCTCTTGTGTATAGGTGTGATATGAGTTAAACACATAATAAAGTTGGGGCACATTTATGAAAGCGCTAGATCTTCCTATCAACGCTTTCACTACAAACATCCAGACATTTATAATGTATTCATGTCAGAGTTTCTGGCTTCTACTTTCAACATGGTATATGGTTGGTTTCAACAACTTCCCCTGTATGACATACATAACATTATACCTAACTTCTCTCAGAGTAATACCAGTTTGTACATTTCCCCAAATGGCTTCCTTGACTTCTAGTTAGTCATTTGCATCATATCTATGCAATGTGTGTCTTAATAGTTTATTTTGTACTATGTCGGCACAATACTCTCTTGCTGCGATAATTTTTGGTGGTGCATACCAGTATCATACTGACACAGCCAGGAACGTGTCTGCAGAGACATACCTAGTACCTTACTGAAAGAAGAAGGAATGTGTCCACAGCAATACAACCAGTATCTTATTTTCACACCTGGAAACATGTCTATAGACTATGGTTGTCATACGTCCCCATTTGCTGGGCACAGTCACTGTTTTGAGGAATCTGTTTCCATCAAACTTCCCCATAATTGTCCCCAGCAGTGTTTTTATATTCCCACTGCAGGCACCAACGCATATGACGCACTGAGCAGGCACCAATCGTTTCTTCTTTGGGGGGGCCATTGTTCCTTTTCATAAAGCTTGCTCCCAGCTCTATGATCAATGGTGCTGCTCTCCAGCTCTTCACCCTTCTAACCATTGGTGCTTCTGTCTGGCTCTACACCCCTTTGGCCATTGGTGTCACTCTTTGGCTCTCTACCCAATGATGCACATAGTTAGAGTAAGCGGCAAGTTCTCCTGTATTAGACAACCTGAAGTGCCAAGATTAAGCTGTCCTTCTTTTCCAGGTGAGGTGCTGGCTGAGTGTAGGTGGGGCTATATTTTGACTGAGAGGAATGTGGGCTTCGGTTTTTTTTCCCCTTTAACCCCCTCCCACTATTACAACAATTTAGCAACAATTTAGCCACCCAAAATTACCTTCACATGCACTGCATCATTTCTCTAATTATGGTGCCCATGGCATTTTGACTTTACGCTTTGCTTGTTTGCTATTTGTTTCAAAAGTATGTGACCAGTTGTTATAAATGGGGCTGTGATATTGTAGGTGTGGCTACAAAAGGGTCGTAATATTGTGTGTGTGGTCAAAATGGGGCAAGGTCAGTGGGATGTCCCCGCATTTCATTTTCAAAATCTGGTTACCTTATCACAAGCACCAGTACCCTACTCATGCACCCAGAAATATGTCAGCAGAGATACATTAAGTACTGTAATGACACAGCCAGGAAAGAGTCTAATGAGGCACAATCAGTACTGTACTAATACACGCAGAAAAATCTGAAGATAAATATCTCAATATGCTTAGATTGCAGGTCCCATCCATCTATTACTTGCAAAATAGTGTTCTACAGTCTCTCATTCCAAGCCTCATATTTTTTTGTAATGATTTTAGCAGACTACTTTGTTTAAGAACATATTAACTGCAGGATTTGAGGATTGAAAAAATAACATCAGGGTAACTGGAATTACAAGCTAGTCATATCTAAGTTTTATTTAAGCTGGCTGCTCTACTTAATTCAAGTAATAATGCTGTACTTTTATTTTTACCATCTTCAGATTAATATATACTGTATGTCTATGGTATTTTCTGGCTTTACATGAATGTGAAACTGCAAATCAAAACATTCATGATATAAAGTCCTGCTCAAATGTTCCAAAGAACATATAATACCACCTCTGACTTGATATACTGCAGCTAAAGACAGTATATATTCTATACTGTGCAAGGATTTGTTTTAGTTGTTTTCAGTACTTTTTTGGGGACATCATTAGATTCTAAGGAAGGCTAAAATATGAATGTAGTGTATCGTGTCCTCTCTTTTTGTTTCTTTACTAAGATTACTTTTGACTGCATATCTAATATCCATGACCCCAGCTGAGTGGTTTGAAGAACGATTTTGTGCCAGGAAGCCTTATACAATGGTTTGAGCTCAATTATTGCATGCTTGGGGTGGAAGCAGAAGCCAGGAAGGCATAGCAGGATGCGACAGTGCTGTATTTGGCCTCTATTAGTAGTGGTAGCCAAGGCCGGATTTACTCTCTCTGCTTCCCCAAGGCCAGGTTCCTTAACCCCTTCGTGACGGGAGACGTACACTGTACGTCCAGCCACAAAGGGACCAAATGACTTGTCACGTACACTGTACGTGACGAGTTATTTGCTGCTTTAGAGGGCTGTTAACCGCTGAGAATCAGCTTTTAACATTCATTAATGGATGCCCTTACTACAGAGGCATTCATTAATGAAAGGCATTAACCTTTTTAAGTCACCTTATACCTTAATATCGGGTGTCTGAGAGTCAAAGCAGAGGGACACAGATGCCGGCTTTTGCCGGCATTCTGACAGCTCGTATAGATCGAGAGAGATATCTCTCTCAAGCTATACTGGCTTTTTTTTCTTTTTTCTTTCATGAATAGATACATAATGTACCTGTAATGTTCCTACAATGTATCTATTCCTGGAAGAAGAATGTTTGTTTGCTGATCGTTGTTGCAACAAACAGAAAACCTATAGTGACAGCTGAACCCTGAACTGCTGCAGGATCAGTGTCACTAACTTATTATCGGCTGTTCTGAAGTTTGAAGCAGCCTGATAATAACCAAAAATGTATTAATTTATCAAGCAGTAACAGTGAGATTAATTCACAATGACTGCTTGATATAATTAAATAAATAAAATACAATTTTTACGTTTAAAAAAAAGTGTAAAAAAAAAAAATGTGTCAAAAAATAAAATAAAATAAGGGACAAATAAATGAATGTATTTATTGCATTTTTTAGCTGTGCTGGTGTTGTAAAAAAAATACTACAAATCAAAACTGGGAAAAAAGTGTTTTTTTAACGTTTTTTTTCTCTTTTTTTATATTTTATTTGTCCTAAGTGAGGCGTTAGACACACATATGTGATATAAATATGTAGCCCTATCTGTCCTCTAAAAAACAATATATAATATGTGTGGGTGCACTTTGTAAGAAAGTATATTACTGACGTGGAAGAATCACACAGCAAAAATGTCAAAAGTGTGTCAGTCATTTACGAACAGAAACTAAAAACAAGCTCAGTCATGAAGGGATTAATGTGCCCCCCTCCCCGCCACCCCCATGGAGAATAGCAACCAGATGACGGGGGCGGCAGGGTTAGTTTTAAAAAATGTTCTTATTATTATGTTGTTGTTTTTTTACTTCTTATCACTTTTTTAATGTGTAAATCTTTATTTATTTTTTTACTTTCTAACATTTTTATTTATCCTATTATCTTTTACTTTTTTGTTTTTTATATAATTTTTTTATCCTCTTATTTTTTAATATTTTTATCTTAT
>NW_017306275.1:2843613-2859374 GCF_000935625.1 Nanorana parkeri | reverse complement strand
CTTCCCCGCTGTACATTTAGCCCTGCTTGCCCAAAGCAGGGATAAATGTAGAAAACAACTACCCACCTGGCGGCCGGAACTGCATGTCCTGGGTGTCGGGAGATTCCACACCCCTGCCGCCCCTCTGCTCCCTGCCGACCCAAGGCCGGGCCTCGGTTGGCCTTGTGGGAAATCCGGCCCTGGTGGTAGCCACCCCTTAATAGAGTGAAAAACCCTGAAAAATGAAGGGTTGGGAGGGGTGGCAGTGAACATATATTAGGCTTGTGGTTTGCAAAGGGTGGCCTGATTTCATATAGGTTTAGGCAGTGATGGCACCCTAGGCCATGAACAATGTGGTTTAGCAAGAAATTTAGCTCTGTGTGGCTTCTTTATTGTCCAATCAGTAGGCTGGGGGTGGAGAGAGGACATCACTTTATTCCTTCCAAATTCTACACCCCTAACATAAAAAAGAGTCTTCTGATTTGCTTTTCTGTGTGGCAGTTATGTAAATCTCAGAACTGGATAAACGGAAATATAAACACTCATGGCAGGTAAAACAGCATTCTGATTTGTATTTTAGTCATGTATTTACTTGTTTACCTGGAGTTAAGCTGTAATCCCAATAATACATAAAGTACTTGACGGTATCACTTTGCTAAATTATTTCAAGCAAACTTGGATAGAATAAAAGTTGAAAGAGTGCAGAGTGGTGAAGAGTTTGGTTTTATAAACTATGTGCCAGAGGCACTGTCTTTTATATACACCTTTACTCACTGTAGCTTTCTTCACGTCATTCATTTTAGACAACTCTTCAATTATGTAGCTGCAATCAGATTACCAATGTAGCACCTCCAGCTATGTCTCAATAACAGTAAATCAATTTGCATGTTTCAGCTGGTAACAAGACTTTTTGAATGTGATTCTGTGATTAGACAATTGTCCTTGCAGACTTAAACTGTTCTGTGTTCATTATAACTTATGAAATAAATGTATTTCAGAGCATGGGCACGGTTTATGTGATACATTGCTATTTTACACCTGAGACGAAGAATTATACAAAGGATATAGGCAACCAAGAAGGAGTTGAAGTAAGGAATAATGATGACATAATATGTAATTACTTTCTTTGAATTGGTGTTCTGGTATGAGAAATCAAACCTGTAACAGCTGGGACTTGCAAGGAAAGTGCTTGTCAAAAGGTTTTGTTCTTTTACAGGTCTGTGAAGATTATCAATGTTGAACTGTAAGGGATATTCAAAATTAAGTATAGAACTGAATGAACCTTTTGGCTGCCAATAATGTATACCATACATGCCTGCACTCCTCTCTGCAGGAACGAAGAGTGAACCAAAAGGCCAGCTGACTCACAATTTAGTACAAAGTAGTAATTAAATATTGGGACTGCTAACCCTGCCTGTTGAAAACTTGCATTCACATTTAAAGTAGAAGATTTGCTTAGGATCTAACAGTGAGACCTTTATACATAATATTTAAAATAGCTATAGCTAGTAGTATTTAGTCACATTGAAATTAATTTGCTCAGTTACATTGAATGGGCTGTATGTTAAGGTTGAGGTAGAGCCGTTGGGTGTCCCTCCACGCTCCTATTGTAAAACTACAATTGGCTTTCCTATCTAATAATATGTAAATAACCTATGTTTTTGTGAACAGGAAACTACTGCTGGCTGATCACAGAGATTTTCCATGTTGGAAAATCTGAATGTATATCAAGTGCTCTGAAATGTTTCATATCTCTCAGAATAATGATACCTCTGTTTGTTCAATAATAATAGTGATAATAGTGATAACATTCTAAAAAAGGAAGCAACAAAATGCTCTCATCTAAAGGGTAGAGGAATGATTGCTTTTTCATCAGTGCTTCTGAGTCATAACTTACAGCAAATCTATTTTTCTTTTCAGTGTAAAGACACCTTTTACCTGTTAATCCTGTGACTGGAGGGCACATGATCTATTTTATTTTTAGATGTCACTGCAGCTATAAATAAAGGGATCAATTTCTGTACATCAGAGATATAACCAAAGAAATTTGTGTTGGGGACATTCACTTGTGATTTACTATACCAGCTGGTAGAAGGTCACAATCTAATTTATTGTACATTACTTTGATTCCTGCAATCACGTCATCCGCAATTTGCACTGCCCAACGATGTTGACCCATTGACATTGACCCACTGTGCCCAATGATGTTAAACAACCGCCACATCTGTTGCAAATGACAGATCTCCTCCTGGCTTCTGTTTGAAAACAAATAAGCCAAGGATGCTGGGTGACAAAGTTAAAATTAAATAAACGATATCCCTGATGTAAATCCAACTTCACACACATCACTCAGTGATTGTGATGCCTAGATAAGGGTCTTTTGTAACATTTAGGGGGAACCCAATGCATTTTTTTTGCTTTGTTTTATTTTTCTTAACACAGCCACAGCCCCCGCAGGGATTCCCCCCCCTCTCCGATCCTCCAGCACTAGCGTATAGTGGGCAATAACCCTCTATATACTGAGTTTTGGGTCACAGGAGGACGTTAGTATATGTCCTCCCATGACGGGAGGACGTTAGTATATGTCCTCCCATGACCCTAAAGAGAACAATGGGAAAAAAGGTTACCCCATAGTTCTCTTTTCATTACAATGTAGTTATGTGAACTTAACTAATACTAACTGATTCCAGCAGACTACATTTGTAATGGCCTTCAAGAAAATTTGACCTACAACTGACCAATATCCGAAGCACTGTAAGTGGGTAAGTCATCACTGAAGTTAAAAGATTAAATAACTTTAGCTGAATGTTAAGTGTTATATGTATATATGTGTAGTGCCCCTACACCTAGAAATCCCTTTTAATATATTGCAAACAACATCTCAAATTACATCATGTTAAAGCTTATATGACATTTTAGTGATTGGGTTTATATATATTTTAAGAAGAGGAGGAGTTTCCAACGCCCCAAGAATAAAATAAAAAATCTAGCCTGGTAATTCAACTGTAGCACTGGGGAGTTATTAATAAAAGCCTTTGGGTGTTTGGTTGTAAGGTGCTAAGTTTCAAGTCATGATATTGATTCTGTGGGGTTGATTTACTAAAAGCAAATAGGCTGTTCACATTGCAAGGGAATTTGGACTTGTGCAAATTTCCCTTTGCAAACAATACCCAATAATGTGCAAAGAAAATTAAAAAAAAAAACAGTTTTTTTCTGCTTGCACATGATTGGTGATGGAAGTCAGCAAAGCTTCACCACATTCTCTCAACTACATCTTTGAGATGAATTAGAGCGAAGACTACAAGCCAGGCCTTCTCGTCTGGTCAAACATTCCCATAGACATACTAAACCTTGAGGACACCCTTCCCAGAAGAGTTAAAGCTGTTAGCGGCAAGGGGTGGCCAACTCAATATTGAACCCTGCGGACTAAGACTGGGATGCCATTAAAGTGACATTCTTAAACAGTCAAGGAGGGTATTTCCTTAAAATAAAGCAACATGGAATTGCAGAAGTATAGATTTAATGCATAACAGTTGGAATACTTTTACAATGACATCCCATATAATACATTTAATTCACTTTAATATCTAGCAGTTATAGCTCTGTAAAATATAATTCTTCTGGTGAAGTTGAGCATGGCATATTTGTAGAATAGCCTGGCACTGAGTGCTGAGTTTTAGGTGTTGGCAAAATATTCACTAACAGCATCAACATTTTCAAACATTCCCCTCATACCAACAAGCCATTATGTACTCTAAAAATAGTGAAAGTTTTACAGTGTGTCATAAATGTTTCCACTACAAAGCTTACAAGTGAAAAAGAATCTGGCTGTTTGCAATGAGTGGGTGAACAAAAGTTAAATGCAGACAAATGTACAGCCATTATTGCAATAATAACAAATGTTAAAATGCAGATACCTAACAAAGAATATATACATATACATACATATTGAAGCCCAATGTCAGACATAACCTGTTTTTTTTTATTTTTTAGATGTGTGGCGACTGTTAAAACCTCTGTCAACTCTTTACTGTTGTCTGTGTCCCTTCTGGGGACTTTTACCGTCCCTTTCCGTCTATCTGATGAGTATCATGCACAACAGGAAGCAGGGAGAATTCCCCAACAAGAACATTAAAAACATTAAAAAACTATTTTTTAACAGGGTGGGAATAGTTAGAAGCTCTGCCATGATAGCTTATTGAGTCCCCATTTTGACAGTTGCTTGTATCCTTTTTGGGGATATTTTCTATCATATCCTGTACAGTATGCACAGTATGTAATATGTAGAACAGGAAGCAGGGGGATTTACCCGACAGGATCACCAAGGGTAATTAAAAACCCATAGAATCAGAAATGATTAGAGCCTCAGCCAGTTTTTAATGGTTTTTGCATAATTGAGGAAATTTGACATCATTTTGCTTGTGGCCGTCAGGTTACAGGTATTAGAAAAAGTAAGGACAGATTTACCCATGTGGAACTTTGATTCTGGCAGGGCTCAATCCACACTACTACTGAGTGGGCATGCAGATATTCCTTGACATACTCAATATGACCCAAAGTAACCAATTAGATTCCTCCCATTTGATGATCTTTAAACCTGTGCTATATGAATAAAATATGTTAGTAGTATAATTAAAGCATAGATATATGGGTAAATTAAGAAGCCCATAATATATTAAATTAATTTAACAGGGGCATATGGACATATATTTAGGAATCTAAAAGGAGGGGGAAGTGATACATGAGGAGGGAGCTGTGTGGGGATGAATTGTCTGAGAACGTGATGGTTGAGCGGTTAGGTTGAGGTGGGATAGGCTTCCCTGAAGAGCTGAGTCTTTAGGGTTATGCCTAAAGGCAGTCAAGGTGGGCGACAGACGGACAGGTTGGGGTAAAGAATTCCAGAGGATGGGATAGACTCTAGAGAAGTCCTGGAGGCGAGCATGGGAGGAGTTGACAAGGGAGCTGGAAAGCAGACCGTTCTCCCCGCTTCGGCTGAATCTACGGCTCAGCTGAACCGAAGCATATGTGCTCAGCTTGACTGAACCGGAGGGCTCCAGCGGGCAAAGTGAGCCCAGGGGTCATCGAGGGAGGACACAACAGCCGGTGGAGGTTTACAAAAGCGTCATCATGCCACAGGGTCTTCTAGCCAAACCTCAGATGAGGGGCCTTCTGGGCAAGATGTTGCGAATCCACATCATTGGAGCCTTCGCCTTTTCATTGAGCGTTGTCGCCTGTACAAGTATGGTGTGGCTGAGCAAAGGAAGAGGGCGCATGCCAACTACTATAAGAACTATGATGTAGTGAAGGAGTTTGAAGCCATGAGGGAGGCTGGAGTGTTTCAGTGTGCGAGACCAAAGGGAGAATGAGACCCCCTTTCAGGAAGATTCTGAATTCCTCCATGTGTACGCGATGCTGGACATACCTGATGTGTATCTCAATATCCGGGGCAGGTGAACACCACTGGATATATTTCTACTGTTCTGTAAATGTGTTAAATAAAACATTAAAAACCTGAAAAAAAAGTGAGCTCAAGGATCAGCTGAAGCTACCGCTGGATCCTTCAGCTCTTTAGTGAATAACCCTCTTAGTGATTGCCATGGCTGTAGTCAGCCTGGTTGGATTATAGTTGGCATTTATCTTTTAATTCCAGGTGTCTAGCATTGACTGTACCCACCTGGGTTGAGTGTGACTCTGCTGTATAGTGGGGCAGCCAATGAGGGACACTGTGAGTGTATGTGCAGTACAGCAGCCAATCACTGTGTTTCTCTCAACCAGTAGTGCATGCTGGGATAAGGTATATATACTGGAGGGAATTGACATGTGCTCAGTCGGGACTAGTTCGGGACCAGTCATGGATTAGCACAGGGCTGGGTGCTGTCCAGCCCCACCCCAGGCTAGTCCTGAGGCCTGGGGGTGGGTAGAGGCTGGAGTGTGGGAAGTGTTTCCCTAGGCCGCAATTATGGAGGAGGCCTGTGCTGTTGCCAGAGGAGGAGAACCAGGAAAGTGGATGACTACTGAAGGTACTCAGAATCTAGAGGACCTCAACAGCATGGCTGGTGTCTCTACTGCTGAGGATTTATGTTCATCCCTGCTCATCTTCAATAGTTACATAGTATTTGAGGTTGACTAAAAACACAGGTCCATCGAGTTCAACCTTTGTGTGTGTGTGTGTGTAGTGCATGCATGTGTGTATATGTGTCCCTTTGTGGTTTTAGTTCTTAGGAGTACCTGTACCCCTGTATGTTATGGTCTCTGAGGAAGGTATCTAATTGATTTTTGAATGGTTCAATATTCTCTGCTTGTGGCAGAGAGTTCCAAAATGTAACCACTCTGACTGAAAAGAAGCTCCTATGCCCTTTGTGATTAAATCTTGTCTCCACTAATTTTAGGTGGTGGCCTCTATTCTTTGTTGGGGAGTTTAGAGTAAAAAGTTTATTGCTGATGTTGCCATCACCACTAAACATTTCGTACATTAAAATCATGTCCCCTCTTAATCGCCTCACTTTCAGCGTGAACAAGTTTAAATTTACCAACCTTGCCTCATAGCTTTGATCCTCCAGCCCCTTAATTGGTTTTGTTGCCCTTCTCTGGACTCTCTCCAGCTCCAGGACATCTCTTCTGTGGATTGGTGACCAAAACTGAACCACATACTCAAGATGTGGCCAAACCAGCGATCAAATTGTTCAATCTGTTATTCCAATGGATCTACACTGAGATGCTTAAAAGTCCCGGTGAGTCTGGGGCTTGTTACACCCTGGAAGTCTAAAATCCCTATACCCTCTCTCCCTAGTATGAAGATGGTTTTAAAAGGTTTTCAGTTTTGCATTACTGGAGTGGATATCAGCTTTGCGGGCTCCAGAAGAGGAATCCAAATCCTAGTGAAGACTAGTGATGGCCCAGGTTATTCAGGTGGTTCCTTAGAGGGTGAGCTCTAAACTTGTATTTTCTAGCTGTCTGCAATTTTGCAGTTTCTTCACAATAGATTATTGGCAAGCCATGAAAAGTATACTAATAAATATGAATTAAAGTGATGCTTTAATGTCCATACTGCCTTGTAGGGTCCCTTACCTTAAGCCGGGTGTTGGTAGGCTTTGAGCTCTGCTTTTCTGCTAAGTCACAGCAACCTACCCTCACAAATAAACAAGAATGGCAATCTCTATTATGTCCTACACAAAATCATTAACCCCTACAATTCATCCAGAAAGAAAAAACTTCACAAAATGTCATTTTCACCAAAACTGTTGAAACTAACCTCTAGGGCAGGGGTCAGCAACCTTAAACGCTCAAAGAGCCATTTGGACTTGTTTCCCACAGAAAAGAAAACACCGGGAGCCACAAAACCCTTTTGACATCTAAAATGAAGATAACACGGCATACATGTTTTTTTATGCTATGTATAGCATGTATATAGGTATATGTGGGCTTATTAACGCACTGGACTCTTGGCTTAGTAACACACTGGACTCTAGGCTTAGTAACGCACTGGACTCTAGGCTTAGTAACGCACTGGAGACCCCACCTGAGCTTGGCCTCCTCCACCCCTCCCCTGTCACCTCTGCCATGCCGCCCCTAGTATGGCTGATACTCGTGTAAGAGGCCCCCCCCCGGCTGCCCGGACCCCTCACATGGGTACCGGCCATACCCCCCTGATGGCGGTGTTCTATCAAAGTTTGTGACTACTTTACAATGTGTGACTGGTGACTCATTTCAAAGTAATCCCGCCCAGTTCTTTGGCGGGGGAATGTGTGACCGTCAATAGGTCAAGCAATCCAACGCTTTCTCAGCTGTTCCAGGGCAGATCAGCATCGCAAATCGTATGTGCAGGAGAACTGATCTGCCCTGGAACAGGTGTTCGGTCCTGAAATGTCACTTCTCTCGGACTCCGAGTGCGATCTCACATTCCACCGTACTCAGTCGGATAGAAGTGACATTTCAGGACCGAACAGCTGTTTCCCCGCTCCTCATTCGAACTCACCTGCCAAGCCTCGCAGCCAGACGGTGTGCACTGCAGGGGGCGGGGCATGTGACACACACCTCCTTTCCCGCCGCCTGTTACTAGGGACGCGGCCGGGAGAGGAGGTGAGTCACAGGATCCGCCCCCTTGCTGAGAAGCCCATCGGCAGTGCGGGACCCTGCACTCACGCATATTCCACCAGGGGGGTGCCCAGGATCGGACCTCACTGGGCCCCCCCAACATCAGGCTCCTAGGCCCCGGCGGTAGTTCCGCCTCTGGAAAGGGAGCCGCAGCAGAGGGATGAAAGAGCCACATACGGCTCTGGAGCCGCGGGTTGCTGACCCCTGCTCTAGGGCAATGTCATGTTACACATGCATTGTGATATGCCTTTAAATATTATTTGCTTTATCTATCTCTAGTAATGTCTCCACCCCTACCCATAGTGCAGATTTTCCTATGTATAGATAGCTCCACCCTTCTTCATTATGTTCCGGTTTTAATCTCAGCCACATGTCTTTGCTAGTAAATCACATCATGTTTTTTTTAACTTATCCTATGTTTGCTGTTGTAAAGATCTGCACAGTTTGGAATAAACTTCTCAATGGCCTTTAAGGTGTCATATGGATTGAGTCAACAGTCTGCCAACTCAGCAGAGATTGGGGTTACTGTTATCTCGTCACAATTGTAAGTTACAGAGATCCCACTTGCAAAGCTTAGACTGGGGAGGCAGAACAGACAGTTAATGCTTTCTCATTTGATCATCTTTTAAGGTCTATGCTTAGAAATAAATGTTGATTCATACTTGGGATGGGGGGCGGCATAATTGGGGATTTATAAAGAAGAACACCGCATACATTGTGTGTACTGTATATGTTCACTTGTGCTAGCTGTACCAGAAAGAATTTTCGAGGCTAGATGTATACCAGCTAGATATCTAAATCCTCTATTGATGTTGGCGTTTGTGTGCAAATGTTAAAATAATAGGTAATAGACAGTCCATATAGTAGAGTGGAAAGATTGAATCACATCTCATTAAAACAGAAGTAAATCCACTACCTGAACAAAATACATCTATCATCCCTTTGGAAAGACAAACTATTTCAGCACAGCTCTCTCATTTTGCTTTACATTAATAATGTGAAAACTTGTGCAGAATATAGTGCTGAATAAATTGACTAGATTAGAAGCAATGTTTTGGCTCAGTGGAGCTGTTTATGATTCATGAGCTTTTGGATTAAATAACATAGTATAACCCTTCTCTTCTTAGCTGTTGGACAATTTTATCTAAAACATTTGAATAAGTTTCCACAACATGGAAATACAGGAAATAATTTCAGTGTAATTTGGCAACATTTCCAGAAAAAATTATAAAGCAATGTTACCCATTTCCATACACGTTAAAGCAATGAAGTGCTCTAATTAATCATTTTTAATGCTGTAAAAAGGAAATAAATGCTGTAAAAAACTTTAACACATTTATACAGTAGATTAGCGTCAATGGTGGTTGCTTTGTTGAATCTTAAAAAATTTGAATTTGCAAATATTTCTGAAAAAAAAATGTTAACTGCTTGCCGTCCGCCTGTTGTAAATAAATGGATGGACAGCAAGCTCCAATCAGCGGGGCACCGTAAATGTTTGGCTTTTTTTTCTGCTCGCGCACACCCTCTAGCACGCACGAGCAGATTACCCTGACAGGTATACACAGTCAGTAACAGCTGTTACACATACAAACTATTGGCGGCTCTATAGCAATCTGATCGCTTGTATATGCTGCCCTGCATTGTCCTCCTTGTTGATCTCCTCTCCGATCTCTGAATGCGGAAGTTGTATTACATCACTTCCGCATTCAGCTGTCATTTTTCTGGCTGCTATAGCCAGAGAAGAAGCTGGTGAAGGAGATCTCTGCTTCATCAGTTTCTGTGGGGGTCCCTAGGGGACATTAGGGCACCCTAACCCTAATGTTTCCAAAAAGAGGACCTGTCAGTGTGCCTGTGCTGTCACATATGGGGATTGTTATCCCCTATGTGATAACATTAACATTAAGTGTAAAATAAAAAAATATAAAAAAATAAAAAGTCACATAAAAAAATGAAAAAAAACCCCACATTTTTTAAGTCCCCCGCCCCCAAGTATACGCACACATACATTTAAATACTCGTCGGGTGCGTGAAAACGACAATTGCGCTGCACATGTTAATTATCACCACGAATGTCAGAGTGCGAGTAATAATTTTCAGGTAATTATTAACTGATAACACTAAACTGATGAGCGGTAAAAGCTTTTTGGCCTATAGCCGATTTTGTGTATTGTGGTTGTTTGCAGTTTGGCATGTGCACGCAATTTTAAAGCTTGACCTGTTTGATGTCTATTTACCTGACGTGACCCCATCTTTTATATTTTACCAAAAAATTGGGTAATAATACATGTTTCATAATTTAATATAGGGGGAACAGGTTATTTTTCAAAATGTTTGGTAATTTTTCCTTCATTAAGTAAAAAATAAAAAGCCCAGTGGTGATTAAATATCACCAAAAAGAAAGCTCTATTTGTCCCCAAAAAATTATTTAAAATTAATTTCTGTACAGCATTGAATGACGGAATAAATGTCAGTCAAATTACTGCAGCGCTGAATACTGAAAAATAGCCCGGACGAGAAGGGGGTTTAACACCCCAGACATCAAGTGGTTAAGGTCTCTTCTAAGAGAGAATTCCCAGGTGCACACAGGACTGCTTCAATTCCTACTTACACAGGTATTCCTCCTTTCCCCCAATCTCCGCAAATCCACTGCTCTCAGTGATACCACTGTCCTACATTTCCTCAGACAAATGAAGGCTCATACAGGACCTGGCAAAGATCTTGCCATACACTTAGGACTAAGGATGGGCTGCATGTTCTAGCGTTCGCCGAACGCCGAACATTATGGGATGTCCGCGGTCTGTTCGACCCCCGGCACATCCCACAATGCACTGCGCCGTCCGAAAACGGTAACTGGCTACAGTCCTGCACCTGACCGCAGGTCAGGTGCAAGACTGTGCCAATCAGGGCTCAGTACAAATGTAGAGCCATGATTGGGCAGAGTCACGATGACTCTGCCCAATCATGTCTCACAGCTAAGTCCCTGCAGCACACTATATAAGGCTGCTGACACCGCGGCCCCATGTAGTGTGCTGTAGGAGATAGAGAGGGTTCTATCCACTCAAAAGCCTTGTATTATTTTCAGTGAAAGAGTGAAAAGTGAGTGTTATGTAAATGGACAAGGGGAAAGGAGGGGGGTGGGACAGGTATATAATAGGATCCTCAATTGCCCATTCTTTCCTGTGAAAAGAATAGAAGGCTTTATTGAATGGAGCAGGGGAGGAAAGGAGGGGGTGGGTACAAGTTCCTACTCCTACACTGTATTATACCTGGAACAATTAGTCACAGTGCCAGAAGAGAAGTGTTAAAAAGAAGATATTTGGGCGTCACTGAAGATAGGATTTGAACAGTAACCAGCAGAAATCTGAACATTAGATACACATCCTTATAGGTAACTGGTATGACTTGTATTGTTCCCCGTCAAAAAAATATTTTTCCTAGACTTCCACTTTAAGGCATTACTTTGTACATGAGGACATTAATGAGGAAGCACAGTTTCTGTTTTTTCACTAATAATTAAAACTGTATTATGCTCCCTAAATTATAATCAGGGAAACAATGTCCTTTGGTAGGACTATATCCATTATTCCTACAACGGGAACCATATTCAGATGCACAGACATTGTAGTATATGGTATTATTTGACCATTATATATTGACAAGGCTTAAAAGAATGATAGCACACTAATCAGCTATTAGGAAGCAAATGATAATAGAGACTTTGCATTTTCATATGGCAGGACAAAGTGTACCACAAATAAAAAGTAATTGATTGTGTTTTACCTAAATGCTAAACTTTTATAAAGAGAATACAATTGAATTACATTGCTTTACACTTTATAGGCTATAAATATATGCCAAAAGTATAAACTGCTGTGTAAACACTGGTATAATACATTTTTTTGACCTTTGTACTCTAAAAGGTTCCACATTTTTTTTTTAAATGTGTTTAATAAATGTGTAATAACTATTTTGATGGTTCATTTCTTATTAGGCATAATAATGAATACAATGAAAACATTTGATAATGTAAGCCTACAGACAAGAAACTGTTTGAAATGGGCTTGTGTGTGTCTGAGGGCTTCTCATAAATGTGGCATATTACATTTGACAGTTTTTATTTGGATGCAGTGTCCATTTCTATTTAGAGAATGGAATAACTTGAAACAGCTGTTAATATATAACCATGACCTTCTGATTTAGCCTTTCCCAATCTTTTTGTCACAGAGGATCCCTTAAAATATTTTTCAGGTCTCAGGGAACTCCTGCTAAAAAGAATGAATAATAATTACATCAACAGCATTAAATCTGTAAAAAGTTTGAAATAAGAGTTAAACAATTTGGCATACCTAGAGTATATGACACCTAGGGAAGATTTTACTTCCAATGCTTCCTCATGTATACATCATGTATACCCTGAAGGTATGAACCCTTAGTGTGACCATTCAGTATTTTTATGAATCTCCCATTTCCCAATATTCTGCTGAGCTTTGCCCACAAAATTGACTCTATGTGACATTTGCATATGGGCTACTTTATTATTGCTTCATTGGATGTTTTTTTTAGCAATTATTGTCACTTTCTACATTTTGTGGCCACTATATAGTACCTTGGTATGCATATTGGATACTACTTTACATCTGGAAATGTATGTACAGCTTCCATTTTGCACTATATGCCTTTGCAATTTGTAAATATTACTTACTGTACATATTTGTACAATATTTCAAACATTTTTGCATCAGAATTTAGCTTTAACTTAAACTTAACTTAAAATAACTTAATGTAGCACCCCTGTCAAGCAGGAGTGCTTATTTAAATGTAGTGTTGTCAGATTGTATTCAGTCTGATACAGATCTAATAAGCAATGCTCATTTGGTTTCCCCTAAGCAATCTGCTATCATTTGCATCTGCCTGCTGTTAGGTGTATCCTTGCCACAGAGCGGAGCAACCAATAATAGAGTGTTATGAATATCTATGTTTTCCTAGCCAATCACTAGACGGTTCTTGACCAGTGGTGCATGCTGGGAGAGAACATACATCTTCTGGACAGACCATGTGAGGTTCTTTTTCTCTTACGGGCTCCTGCCTGGGGGAGGCTGCTATGGACTGTCTGATCTGGCTAGGCCTGAAGCCTAAGGAACACACTGAGGCCTGAGCCTGAGGCCCAATGGCTGGAACTAAGAATGAAGATGACGGAGAACAATGTCACCAGCTGTGGGAGCCTGGTCCTCTGCCGCAAATTGAAAGTCTGTTCTTGAATGGACTAGTAGATTTTGATCCAGTTACTGCATAGCCAGGAGCTCAAAACACAGATCGCCACAATAGGCTTAAAGGGTCTATATTTGTAATGGCAGCAAGTACTTTGTTCTACAACCCAATGGAGTCTACACTATCCTGGTTGTCCTGAGCCCTAACCCTCCTTCCCAGTTCTACAATAAATGTCTTCAGCGTGGTATCTTCAGTCTGGATCTCAGTTTGTATAGGTCACCAAGGAAGGGCTGGTAAGTGCTATTGGGGCAGCCATGCTACTAAACTCCCTAGACAGGCTAGGAAAACCAAATTATTCCAGCGGCTCCTTCGGGGGTGAGCATTACAATAATATTTTATGTACCTACTAAAATAAAGGCTTGGCTGACAGGAGTGGTAGTAGGTGGTGGAGATGTGCAATAAATCTATAAAACAGAGTTACCCTTGGAATCTACAAAGGTTTTCTTATGTTGACAGTGATGAGCAAATGAGTTGTGTCCAGACGACAGGTATCAGAGAAAACAAGAGGAGACATTTCCTCTATTGTAACATCATTTATTATCTGGGAAATATAAATCTACTCAAGAGGGGCAGAGACAGCATTAAAACATGACAGATGTTCTGTCTAAAAATGTTGCAGATGTGTTACCAAGCCCAGATTGCTTCAGATTTCAGGTGTTGGTATATATCAATTAGCATGTTCACCATATAGGTGCAATTTGTTTTAGCAATGTACGGTAGAACTTTCTTCAAATCTGCCTAACTTCCATAAATGATCCCCTAAAAAGGTTTTATTTGTCACGTTAGGATAGTGGGCAGAGATATGCAAATAATGCCTTTATTTCCCTTGATTTTAGTGATCGGGTTTAGAAATACTTAAATAATTATTTTGAAGATTCTAATTTTGTTTGTGTGTTGGTGCTGGTCATTAATAATAGCAATGCACAGTACACCACACACACACACACACACACACACACACACACACACGCACACACGCAAGAACACCAAGTGCAGGGCCTGTTGTTCATTCTGGATGCCAGCAGGGCACCCTAAGCTCATGGACCCATTGCTGTTGTTACATCTGTTGCTATGCTATTGCTTACTGTTGTCAGTACAGCATTGAGTAGTTTTGCAAAGTGTTCCTAATTAATGTAATGTTCGCCATCTGCTTTCTGGAGCACATAAGAATGATTAATAGGCAAGTGACAAGTGTCTCTCCAATGTCCCTAAAAACAGATCATCATAAAGCGTATAGCGGTAGAACCCACAAAGGAGTGCATGTGTTACATTCAGCTCACGATTTACATCATGTATCATGCTCGCTATATAGAGTATGCCCCTGTAATGTGCTGGAATGTCCTAGTTTGATGGATATTTATGCCCTAATATTTAACACATTAACATAATAAAATGGGTTTAACAGCTTCCTAGGTCCTAATGCAGCTGTTTTGTTGGGTTTTTTTAAATTTCTAAAACACTACAGAAAATTGCCAGAGAAAAAAATTATACAAACTAATTCTGCAAAACTGAACAGTTAATGACGGCAATTTAAAAGATAGCCAATCAACAATAAATATAATCTGTCATCAAATATTATTGTGACAGTAATTTTCCAAATGCCAGGTATAATTATTATACCTCAAGACTATAAAATTACCTCATAAATATTGGACATTTTTAATATGTGAAATATTATAATTTAAAGGGGATTTTAAGTGGTTTTGTAATTTTTTTTTTTTTTTAAGCATGTCAAATTTTTATTGAAAGACATAAGAAGGAATCATTACACAAAGATCCTTTGTCAGTACATATTCATGTGTCATGTTTCAGTTCGCAGACTGAAATCTATACTTGTACCATTAAGTATATTCACACTCTAAAGAAAGACCATAAAACAATGGAAAAAGTGCGATATCAGACCATGACCTTGTGATGGATGTCCCATCGCTTATGAACTGTATGTCCCTGTAGCCCCTACGGTCGGTACTGTTGAGAGGAGGCCCGTTTGAGCCAGTGAGGGTAATTGTAGTTGTAATTGTGGGCCTATGGAGGGGCATTATCTTCCTACTACCTGTGGCAACCGTGGTTCAGGGCTGGGGGTCAGGACTCAGGACGTCTAATGGTCGTAATTTTTTTTTAAAATCTTCTTTTTATATATTAAGCTATTTCAACTGTGTTAAAATAAGCCTTTTTACAGAACTGGAACAAGTCATCACAGCAGTGACCCATCCTTTATTACAGGGCTGAGTACAAGGTTTCTATCAAAGTAATTTACAAAACAGATATGTAATTCGGACATTCAAAAGCAAATTAATCTGAAATGTTATTAAAAATTAAACTAAATCGGACACGTGACAGAAAACCCAGTTCGAAAATAAAAAAAATTCCAAAAGATCCGGATCTAAAAAACGAAACAAAAACGGCGCTTGGGCCCGAAA
>NW_017306275.1:2837428-2843582 GCF_000935625.1 Nanorana parkeri | reverse complement strand
CAACAGTCCTTTTGGAATCCATTTTTAAGTATTAAATGTTTATTTGTAATATATATTTTTAAAAAGATAAAATGTACAGTATATTACAAATATATATTTTAAATATATATTTTAAGTCATCCTTAGGCTTGAACAACAGTTCAAGCTTAAGTCTGACCAAGGAATCCCCTTCCCATACACATTCCCATAAAAAATAGCTCCACTCCCATCCCATAAAAGGCTGCAGCATTTAAAAAAATTATCGAAATGCCCCACATGCTCTCCGGAATCGGTGATCATGTGAAGTGGCAGGTCTAGAGTCTTCTTTCTTCTGGACTGCAGAGTGCTGTCCATCAGTCACATAGTAAGTGGAGTAAAGTTCTAGTTTGTGCTATTAATAGGTCAAAATTAAAGAAACAGAACCTTTTTCATACCTGTCAGTACTCTACAGCAAAGGGATGTTGACCTTCCAAATCCATTTGTGCATTCTTCAGCTGAGGAGGAAAACTGCAGATTCCAGCAAACTAAAAAAGTATGCTACTCTTATAAATATTTAACAATGGTTTCTTACTTAATTTTCAAGATAATTTAATGTTACTAAAAACAAAGGGGTTAAAACAGATACATTAGTCTACAGAATGTTATATGTTATTTATACAACCAGCTTCCCAAATCTAAAGTATTATTAATATGATTCCATTGGATGTTATTGAAAGTCTTCCTGGTGTCTACCAAGAAGAGAACGGCTATAGTTCTAGAACCCAAAATCTCATCTTGAGGACATACCAGGTTTGTTTTACTAAAGGCAAATAGGCTGTTCACTTTGCAAGGGAATCTACACTTTACAGGATAAGTTTCTCTTAGCTTAGGGAATGTGTAGAAATTCCACGTTTCGAGAGAATACACAATCCCGTGCAAGGGAAATTTTTAAAAACCTGTATTTTTGCTTGCACATGATTGGATGATGTCAGCAGAGGTTCATCTTTTTCACTAAACTCAGAGGAAACTTTCTTTGCAAAGTGCAAATTCCCCTGCAAAGTAAAGAGCATATTTGGATTTGGTAAATCAACCCAAATATATCAAAATTATGCCTTTCGACATGTACATTTCTAATATCAGTCAGGAACCTGGTCCTGGTATCTTTCTTGCACTAGTGACAGTTAATCTTGTCCTCCTTCATCCTAAATTGTTACTTATCTGAATGCAACAACCTTGAACCTGAACTAGACCCACCAAAACAGTTACTTTTCATGCATGCCTCTGGCAATACCGGTCAAGGTTGCTCAGTGCACAGAGCTCTCAACTGAACCTTTCAAGCCCTCAAATGGCTGATGCCCTAGCTGATTACACGTGCAGCACCATGGCAATGCAATCCAAATAGAGGCTAAAATGACACCTTCCTTGGCAGTAAACGATAGAAGAGAATAATTCAGCTTTAAAGTATTTCAAACTTGTTGTTTTTGGATGGTAAAATGTTGCAACTGTGAACATCTCTCACACCATAGCTCTCTCAGATGTCAGTCAGGCTGTGTGTGCAGGGTAGACAGACCGGGACAAACACTCTTCATGTGTCAGGCTTCAAGCTGATCTCAAAGCACAAAAGAGTAATCACTAACTAGAGAATGCTCTCTTTTGTGAGCAATGCTCACCTGGCTCCAGTCAGTTTTACACTAGTCAGAGACCCTTTCCCTGCTGAAACAGTCATTATTTAGATATTTACACAGAGATAGACCATCCCTGTCACAATACAGTGTTTAATATGTATGCTAATATTGACATACTTCAGTGGTTTCATATTCATTTACTCAACATGAATCTTAAAAAAAATATATGAGGTCTTATCAACCTCAACAAAAGCATTCTGAAGTATCTAAAGACAAAGCTGTTTTATCTCCAAATATAATTTATTAACAATTTTGCCCTGGGGCCTAAGAGGGTAGCTAATAGGGATGTACCAATAAAGTTTTTTCGGTATTGAGTGCAAGTACTGATACTTTGCTTTCGGTATTCGTCGATGCCAAGTACCGATACCGGTGCTTCCGCTGGCATGGAGCCGGCTTCCAGGGCAATCTGAATGCCAGAGAAAATGGCTGTCTTGATTCTGCTTGGCTGGGAAACCGGCTTCCCAGCCAATCAGCATGGAGCCAGCTTCCCGGCCAATCAGGAAGCCAGGGGGCAGGTCATTACTCGCTGCCCAGCTTTCTGATTGCACAGGAAGCCGGCTTCATGTTCCCTTACGGCACTGTTGGTCAGAGGAAATCTTCCTCTGACCAGACGTTCCGGTATATGTGAACGTATCAGAGTATTTGGGCGAGTAAGAGTACTCGCCCAAATACTCGGTATCGGCACCAATACCGATTCTAGTATTGGTATCGGGGCATTCCTAGTAGCTAATATGACAATTTTCTGCTCAATGACCAAACACACAAAATAATATGTTGTTTTAGGGCTGCTCAGTTATAGCATGGTGAAGAGTAGGCCTGGAGACAAGTATTTTTTTGGAGTGGTCTCAGTGGGGCTAAGTTATGTGGACATCTTACATTTAAATTCTGTTTTTTTCATGCTTGGAGAGGAGACAAATTGGCTCTATCCCTGTGTGCACAATTAGAAACTAGTGCTAAGAATAAAACATTGCACATTTCATGCAAGGGATTCTAGGAGTCCCAGTGTTCCAGGGAGTACCTGGAATTTGGTACTTGGAAATATATTAAATGATAATTTTCTTAGCACTTAACCCCCAGGATTACCACATTACCAGCGTGTATGGCAGTAACAGACACCAATACAATTTGTTCTCCTTACTAATGGCTGACTGATTTATACACTGGATATATGTCATGTCACTTGAGTGTCAGTTTATGCTTGCATAAAATGGGGGGTGTAAAATCTAGTCTATAGTTCAGACATTTAACTTAATGGCTTCTGTGACAACAAATTAGCTATTCAGATGTTCAGTACATATTCCCCAAATGTAACAATTTAGCATATCTGAAACCCACAAGGGAGAGTAAAAGCTAAAGAATGAGTTATTAACTGCAGACTGAAGCATTTTTTCTGCAGTAATCATTTCTTCTTCTTCTTATTTATTAGTCTGTTTTTTTCCTATAAAACATTAGGAGTGATGGTAGGGTTATACTGAATGACAGACATATAATTAACAGTTTGCAGGTATATCCTGGTCATGCATATTAACTGAGACATCTGCCTGACCAGCTTGGCTGGGATAGTCTAACTGAAGAACATTAACTCTTTTTTTCATTGCACATCTGTATATTTCAGTTCGGGACTACCTGAGACTACCATCCAGAACATAGGACTCCCATAATTCTACTAGACACTACTAGACTCTACTGGAGGTCACTAAAAACCAAGACCTCTCAGTGTCCTCCTGTTTAGTCATGCTGGAGATCCTTATGTTCCCAAACACAATCCCCACTCTCACACAGGGCCGCACTAGTGGGCATGAAGATTGCTTCCCACACCTTTGCCTCTTAGGAACAATGACACCCACCAGCCTATTGGAGACAGACAAAACAACACCACTACACCGAGTCCACATCCACGTAGGTGCCAACCCCACTTTACCTTCTCACTCTTCCACTGGGAACATTTCAAAGAATAAGAATATCCAAAACAGCGGAATCAGAATTTAGTCACTTTTTACTTAGGAAAACAAAACTATAGGCTTTACTTCCAGTTTTCAATGACAACTTTTTCAGCATACTTCCATCTGAATAAGAATTGAACAAGAAGGGATGCCTCAGGTGCTAGGCGGTAACTCTAGCTTACAAATAGATACAGATATCTGCTGGGCAAACTCTCCTCCGCCCTTCCCACCTCAAGTGGTGTGTAGCCCCAGCACTGCCCCAAAGGGGAGTGGACAGCTGGCATTCTGGCTTTCATCAGTGCTACAGCAAAATAGAATCCTTTTTCCTGGGTCTTTAGCTGTGCATCTTTTCTTGTGTGATTCAGGTAGAGAACTTTTGTATCCGACTTGCGTCCATCATGGCCACCAAAATCACCACATACCTCCCCCAAAATGGCACCCATAGCCCACGGCAAAGGACACATTGGCCCTATGCTACACTCCCCCTTCATGCCAGCAACATGGGGGGAGGAAATCCCTTTAAAGGATCCTACACAGATAAAAATAAGGTCAAGCTGTACATGAAAAAATGTATGTGTGTATGACTAGCTTTAGTTATTAGCTGACACAAGAAGCTTATTAAAGGGATACTGTGCTCTTCCTTTTAGCCTTGTTTACTGTGAAAAATGTTTAAATTGCATCCTATAGGCGTATAATGCTATATATTGTAGTGTACCAGTCCTTCTGGTGGCTACATTTGTTTTCAGGCTTTTTTCCTTTAATTTCAACCGGTGATCCAGCCAGTAACGCGCTTCCTGCCCTATGCTGAAAATACTCACTTACTGTACTGTATTTATGAAGAAGCAGCATTGTTACCCTAGGATAGGAAGTATGTTAGAACAACAGAACATCCCTTCTCTACTAAATTAGAGGGAGGTGTTCTGTAGTCCACAGAACAGAGAACAATGCTGACAAGAGTCAGCAGAGGTAGAGAGCACAGGAACTTATCAGCTCAAGATTTCTGGCAGGTCAACGTGTAATCATGTAATTTGTTTTATTATTTAAAGACAGGGATTTAAGTGTTCAGCTAATTTTGTATTAGTTGTTTTGAAACCATATGAAGCACTGGTTTTGTAGTGTGAAAATATTTATTTTAATTAAAAATGTAAACATGGACAGCACAGAAAATGGAGCTCACTCTCATCCAGCATCGTAGCAATATCACAGTGTTGCATGACCTAGTGCTGTATGCAATTTAATTGTAAATCTAAGCAAATTATTAAAAACACAATAAATGTGACTCCATTAATTAACTCAGGGAGCATGACTTTTATCGGTTCCTGGTGCTCTAAAACCACCAGTGAAATGTATCCTACTCTTTTCAATAGGTTAGTAAATGGAGAGCTTTTTTTATCCACTAAGGTTTCTTAGAAAGAGAGGAACCTGTTTGGTAAAGAGACACCTTCAACTTGCTCATGTAATGGAAAGTGACAGTGTCTCTGCAAAGTGCCCCTCTTGATCCTTTATACTTACCTTGCCAGAGCTCTCCTGCAGTTTCTTCCCCCATTGCTTACACAATGTGGCCATCCGGGTATAGAAGAGCATGTGACCTTAGGCCTAGCAGCCAATTGCTAGGCCGAGCATTTTCATATGACCAAAGAAGTAATGTGAACATTCTGGTTTCTGACACCAGAAGAAAGAAGAGCAAGAAAGTACAAGCAAGGTAAGTGTAAAGGAGTCAGTGGGGTCTTTTGTAGAAGCACTGTCACTTTGGCCTGCATGGGCAAGGTAACACTGTTTATTTAAACAATGTATGATACTTTAGGAGCATATAGAGCAGCATATAGATGGAAGAACATAAGATAAAATCATTTTTTTCATTTGGCTTCAAATAAAGGCACCTAAATCACTTACAGTTTATTGTAATTTCTGCGACATGGATTTTTGTCAAAGTTTCCAATATAAAAAATAAGTTTGTACCTGATACATTGTCCATTATTCACTGTATAGTCATTAAAATGCAAAAATCAAACAAGAAAGCTGCAATGCAAGGCTAATTACCTGTTACCACAGATTCTCTGTTTGCAGAATTCATTAGAGATATTGGATCACTTCCAGTATAATACCACACATTCATAAAGACATAAGCCAGTTTATGTACAACCTAAACAAAGAGTCATCAAACACTGATTCACACTAATAGTAAACAATTTTTACTATATTCACCTAAAATGTCCACAATACTTTGCTTAATGTTTGTGGTAGGTACAGCATATTATAATGATAACATTATGATAATAGAACTATGACTTTTTAAAATATAATTTGGCACATCTTTCAACGGATTATGAAGACATAATGTATGCCATGTTGTGACAGATGGCATTTATGTCCAGTGGGATTTACATTTAATGGCACTGTATGATGAGCACTCTTGTTATTTTGCTGCAAAATATACTATATTTTAGAGAGTTTCCTGGGTTCCTCTGATTAAAAGTGATAGGAACAAATATCTTCTCTACATATGTCAGTATATCTGAATGTTTACAGCATTCCACAGTCACTTTATAGCCCTCACAATGAATCAAA
>NW_017306275.1:2811076-2836523 GCF_000935625.1 Nanorana parkeri | reverse complement strand
TATATATACACTTAGAAACTTAAATTAAAATAAATGTTCTTGGTATATTTTGTGTAGATTGTGTAGGATGCTGTTTTGCTTCAGGATTCACTTTCTCTTGAGCTTCAATTCGTGAACAGATAGCTTGACATTTGCTGGTACAAATTCTGAGTTCATAGGTACGGCAATATTAGCTGGAATACAGGGTTTACCTTTTGCCAACCATTTACTTTATGCAAAAAAAGTTCTATTGGAAGATTTTATTTCCAACGCTAATGTTAGGGACAGTATATTTTTCATTATTTGAATTTCTTTTTAATCAAGCCATTAATTTCAAGATTGATACTAAAAGTATCAATCCAGTGAAGCTCAAGTTATGCAAATCTATCACTAAATCTCCCACCTCTCTTTGCTGGGCATACCTTTTTAATGACTGTTAAGTGGAGTTAGGAAGCACTGGGGCTTGCTTCTGCAAAAGAGCAGCCCACTGGTGAGGTCAATATTACAAATTATGTTGCAGTGATGGCTAATCCTGGAGTAAATTTTTGGGATTCAATGAAACTGTCACAGGTCGGCTCAGTAGATCGGGAAGTGAGCGAACACATACCGTCACTAGCTCACTTCTCGATCTTTCCGTGCAGAGAGTCGTGACTGTCACTCATGGCTCCCTGCAGGGATTCCCCCCCTCCCCTGACCGATCCTCCAGCGCTGACTGGTGGAACGGATGGGGGAGGGGGCGGGTACATCTGGCTCTGCCTCTAGATAGGAAGAGCCAGCTGTCACTCACGCAGTTGGGTGGATCCAGACAGAGTTGCATCCGAATGTATGAATGTCCGAAAATTCGTCTAATTAATAATGAATCTTTCGGAAACAAATTGCACATGTGCACACAGTACTGCCATCTTCAGCTATCTATACGTCTTGTTCGCCCCTGTCCTGTTCTGGTGATCTTGAACTGGACAGGACATTCAGGGAAGTAGAGCTGAGATAGTTGGAGCCAGCTGTTTGGAAACATGATGACTGTAAGTGCCTAGGCAGAAATTTAGAGAAATACGTTGTTGGGCAATGCATATTTGATTAATCTGGATTCTTTATTGAAAAAAAAAGTTTTAGAGTTTAATACTACTTTAAATGTTCATTTCTGTTGTGGTGGAGACTTTAACAAACTAGTTTCTGTTTTATGTTTTATTTTGTGTTTACACAACCAGCATTTAAAACTGTCATTGTGATTGTAAGGCTTCTTATTCTAGGAGGAGTGTTCAGTTCACATCCAACTTCTGGAAGACTTTATGTAAACCTTAAAATTAATTTATTATTTTTAAAGCTCTAGATATTAGTCTTTGGAATAAGAACTTACCTTTGTTTCCTATTCAACATGACTAACGACTCTGAGATAAAGAAAATTATCGATTTGATTTATTATTCCTTTAATAATCTACCTTTACTGTAAATGTAAAATGTTGTTGGCTAAATTCTATGTTAATTGTGCAAACCATTTCTTGCATGTCTTACTTTTTCTTTGTTCTGTTTCTAGTTATCTGTCTCCTTAATTAGTGCTTGCTCTGTTTTTGGGAGACCCTCTGTGCAATGAAAATTGCTGTCTAGAGTCAGCATGTTATTAATGCTGACAAGTTCACTCCGTTAGGATTTTTCTGTCACATTTATTCAGTCACTGAAAACTGGCAGGATGTTTCTGCAAAGTATTCAGTTCATTTGCCTATCAAAGTATGTACTACTGTGAATCATTTTCATTGTAAGAAAAAAAATTGGCAGCCTATCGCAGTGTGTTTGTGCTATGCTTACTTTTCCATGGGAACCTGTTTTGATGATTAATGATTCTGGAAATTGTTTTCATGTAGGCAAATATGTAGTGTTTTATAAACAGTCCTAAAAATTGTTTCCCAACATAAGCCCTCAGGGACTAAAAACAAGATAGTTGTTACTCACTTTCAGATAGGATAATAGGCAGAATAATTACTAATGTTTTAAAACAAGTACACTAACTATCTGATCTGTTATTATGTCATATGTAGATATTGTATATAGTATGTAAACCCAATCAGTAAAACTTTATAAACATTTAGCAGACCTTAAAAGAGAACTATGACCCAACCTTTTTTGGCCATAGTTCTCTTTAGGGTCACAGAGGGACATTTACTATGTCCTTTTGTGACCCAGAACTCAGCATATACCAGGCTATTGCCTGCTATATGCTAACAGCAGAGACAAGATCCTAACAATGTTGGGAAAAGATCCCAACAATGTTGTCAGGATCCCCCCTGCTACCTGATTGACAGCTGGATCTGCCTTTCTAGAAGCAGAGCCATCTGTGCCCCCCCTCCCCCCTGTCTGTTCCTCCAGTCAGTGATGGAGGAATGGAAAGGGGAGGGGGGATCCCTGCAGGCAGTGGTGACTGACAGTAATCACTCTCTGCAGGGAGAAGATCGTGAACTGAGCAAACAGTCGCTTAGCTCTCAATCAATAGATCTGACCTGTGACAGCTTCAGCGTCACACATCAGCTCTAAATATGTGGATGAGTGTATTTCACTCTCCCTATAATTCTCCTTTAACTCTAAAATTTTATTTTAACCCACTACAACCCCTCTACCGACTCTGCTATGTAAAAAGAAATGCAATTTTTTTCCTGATCCCTTACTGTTATCATTTTTTTATACCCCTCTCCCCCTTGCCTAGGTGAGAATGACAAGCCTCTTGAGATATCCCCGACATATTTCCCAGGAGACTGCAGGAATAGGGGCACAGAGAGAAGATCGGGGGGCTGGCTGCTTTAACCCAAAGAGGAAGCCAACTCTTGGTGGCTGAGGAGCACCAAGATGAAAGGCAGGGCCTGGTCTGTGTCACCTGAACAGCAGATTGCAATGGGACACCGCTGGATTTACTGGGCAAGTGAGTATGTGACAGGAGCACAACACTGCACAAAAGGTGATAGGGGGTTAAAAAGAAGGAAGCGAAGATCCTCCATAATGTAACTTCCCAAGCCATTTTCATTATTTTGAAATGTGAAGCTTTACTTATAATTATACCTGCTGATTCTGCCATGAAGGTCATTGTTCAGGCACCTTCTTTTATAGAGTGAAACTATCCCTACTTCCTAATTGTTCTGCTCTCAAAGTCAAAAATAACAACAAAGAGTGCACTGACCTAGTGCATTACTGTACATTACAGTTAACAAGAGCAAAATAATAGGTAGCAATAGAAATGCACTCATGAAGATCTGTACAGCAGTATTTCATATAGTGGAAAACACTGGTGGATGGTAGGAAATGAGGATGCTTCTTCCAACACAGGTAAATCATACATATGGGCTAACAGCAAATTCAAAATTGCTTGTGGAACCAAGCCGTGGTTCAAAGCTAGCAGAAGAGAGAAGAACAGGAATGGGGGACACATAATAGCACAATTACAATAAAAACTTTATATACAGTGTATAGGCAAAGACCTGACGATGAAACAGTTTCCTCCAGGTGACTGGCAATTCAGAGCTGTGCCTTGGTCAGAGTAGGTAGGCTAATGGTGATCAGATGTCAGCTGATTCTAATTCTAGGTAGCAGTCCATGACCTAGGAAACACATTTTGAGGAATCACTGCTATTTCTCAAGCCTGAAGTGCTGCTGTATTCATCTATCTGTCTATTGTCTACAAGTCACTCTTCCAATCACAAAAGGCCATTTCCACAAACATTGCATAGGCTTTGGTCCTCTTTTGGTTCAATGGAGTACATTTACTAATGTACTCCTGTGAGTACATTAGTAGGGCTCCAGTCGTCTAACAGACGACCCTTCCTCTCCTGTTGCCTGTTTATATTTATCACAAAGTGCAAGGTGTTCTGTGAATGGAAGGAGATTTAGGCCTATACCTGCCTTTTCTCTCCCTGTCCAGGCTAATTTACAGTGAGATCTGTGAAAATGTGGAATATGTTTCCGCATGACCTAGTTCTAGCCAGCGTAGTAGATCATTTTTATGGATTTGTTTGCACAGAATATAATAGGCTAATGAGATTGAAAAGCAATAATACCATACGATGTTGATCCAGGGAATTTCTAGTTGCCCTCGGTGATTAGGAAAATGTTTTTCCCTGTTGGAGCAAATTGAACCAAGCTTTATAAGGGTTTTTTGCCTTCCTCTGAATCAATTGTGTGTTTAGGGTTAAGTAAATATATGTATATTCTGTATGTATATGCAGATTTCAGAATTTATTTCTATTGGTTAAACTCGATGGGCCTGTTTTTTTTTTTCATCCTAACTAACTATGTAACTATGTAAGAGGTCTAACTCGGCACAGCTGGGGCCTGGACAGTGTGAGTCTCAGGTATATTTTGTGACCATCAAAAGAACCTGTGTGAATATTCAGGGTAAGCCATTAAAGAAAGAGATAGGGAGGCAAGGACCAGGAGCTCTGGCCTTTGTGAGAGTTCAGGAAGCTACTCCACCAACCAAAAGAAGAGGTCCTGAGTAGCAGTGTAGGGACAGGGGAGATTAGCCCTATATAGTGGTCTACAATGGTGGAGTTCTTAGCTCTGGTAGGGTGCCTAAAGCAAAGTATGTATGCATAGAAAGCTCAGAATGTATGTGCCCCCATCCAATATACCATATCATAAAGAATTAAAATAATCCTTATTCCCAATGAATTCAGCAAACATTTATTATGTCAAATCTCACGTTTGGTTACTAATTTGTATTGAGATTGTAGTCAAATGATGACAGAGACTAATGATGGCAGCAAATACTAGATACAGTATGTTAAGGGTTCAAAAGATAACATTAACAGGCTATTTTAATATACATTTAAACTTTTTATCCTCTTATTTTCACAAATGGCTATTTTAAATGTAAGATTTGCATTTTAAACACCAATCAACCTACATGCACACATGAAGTGTTACAATTCATTGACACGGAGGGGGCAGTCAATGTCAGGCCGTGTAGTGTTTGACAAAATGAGAAAGAAAAGAGAAAAGTGATAGCACAGACATGACAGTGAGAAACAGCATACATAGGTGCAAACAGTAGGTGTGTTTCTGAGGAGAAACAGCAGGTTATGCCTATACTTCCCAGAAAGATGGCAAATGCATAGCAAGTGATTGATACAGGTAAGAAAATTACAGTCAGCAAAACTAGTTGCAGAATATGAATTAATTCTGCAATCTATAGATACTGAACCTACAGATATTTTATCACTAACGTAACAACATAAAAATATAATAATATACAATTCCTAACAACCCTAAGATCCTGCTGCTTTCAATGCTCCCTGGGTCCATGAAATCTGCGAAAAGGGGCCTCCTGCGACACTTTCTTACGGCTGCCAGGACAGTCGTCCCACGCCATTGGCGTACACTGGTGGTACCCACTCTGGCTGAATGGGCGGTAGAGATGGACCACATAGCGGACCTGGAGAGCCTCTTGGCTACGGAGCGAGAAGCTGGCGAGGCCCATGTGCACACCTGGTCTCTCTGGTACACCTTTAGGGGGATCAGCTACCTTTGTGGAGGCTGTCTCCTCTTGATCTACTGGCCTACGGAGGGGTGAGGGTCCCATGGCATGGGTGGGATCTTCCTAAGAACTTTTCTGCTACGCTTTTACTACACCCTGTTGTCTTTCTTTTCTTATTCCCAGCTCGTCTACCCACCTGGCTTTCCTTGCCTTTTCACTACTCTGACCCTCTTCCCGATATGGATCCTCCAAGGCGGAAGGCTACATTCGGCTCGAGCCCCCCACAGTTGTTCTACTGTGGCTCGCCACCTGACTTAGTGACTCGTTTTGGGGGCGACCTGATCTGATGGTCCCCCATCCCTACTCCTAATGCACTTGTGAGGGGGGGGCCCTCAGCCCAGGACCTGAGATTCGACCCGTAACATTTAACAGTGATAAAAACAGTAATGAAAAATATTATTTTTGACAGCCTAACTACAAACTAGAACCATAAAAAACAAATTAAATTGAATTCCAAACAAAAATGTTTGCAAAGACAGAGATTGTAGCACACCATAGTGTGTACCCGGTACCGGGTGTTCGCATTGGACGGGTCTTTTCTGCCCGTGCGTGCCCGCTAGGGGGCGCGCGCGAGCAGAAAAAAATTGCCGTCTGGAGACGGCAACCCGCAGTTGCTGTCCGTTTTTTTACTACGGGCGGACGGCAAGAGGTTAAGTTAGTTCCCGTGCTGGGACCTACAGTGAAGTTTTTCAGTAAAAGGAGGTCGAAGACCCCAGCAGCCAACCGCTGTGGTTACACTAGTGTCGGCCTGAAGGCTGTATCAAAAATCACATGCTTATTTACCACGAGAGGCCTCACTATACCCAATGGTACAAGGCCTGGTCAACAGGGGGTCCTGCTGGACTATTGAAGGCCCATGAGACATGGGCACCCAGGCTACCAGGCGCATGTACCCAGAGGAACCTTAGTTATCACCACCAAGCAAGGGGACACTCCTCCACCAGGCTACCGCTCATCCCCGAGCAAAACCCATCATATATTCACACTAGTATAGTATGATTCTCAGGGTCATTGCCTATCCAACCCAGCATATGTGGTACCAGCCCACACTGCTATTTTGCTGCTGAGTTTTGCTGAGTTTTGCCAGGCCCAGTCTGGCTTACCCGTGTTACCTCTGCTGATAGTCTTCACCAAGCACACCGCAGAGGCATGATAGTTTAAACCATTTACCAACTGTTGCACAAGTGAACAAGTGAATACACGGTCAGAGGTTTTTAACGTCAGTTTGCAAATAAGGTCAAAGTGCAACAGGTACATCAAAGTTCACTCATATCCTATCCCATTGTCGGGTGTGCAGGAGGGGTGCTGCAGTACTTACAACACTGCTTTTCCTTTTTTTTTATTAATATCTGTTTCTCCTCTCCAATCACAGCTAAGGGTTAAATTACGCTCATGCTTCCCCCAAAAGGGGAAAGCCCACAACCACACCCACATGTTGCTTTACTTCATGTCTTCCCTTTCCCTTACATGAGTGACAAGGGCCATAACCCTAACAAAGGGAGTCCTAACAGGGAGCTCCACCCTGCTACAATCTGGTTAAGATTCTAACTACTACCTACTAAATGTTAAAAGTAAAGTGCGAAAAGGTTAAAAAAAATACTAAATGAAAGAGTGTAGCCCCTACCACCTTCAGTGGAGTGGCTACTAGAAATGTAGCATTGCAGTGCTGTAATCAGTCTAGCTGATTTATAGTTGGCTATTATCTGGTTAATTCCATGTGTTCTGTTGTTGATTGTACCTAACTGAATGGGGTGTGACCCTGCTACAGAGCGGGGCAGCCAATAGAGGAACATCATGAGTGTCTATGCATCATCAGCCAATCACTGGGAGTTTCATGGCCAGTGGTGCATGCTGGGAGTGCATAAATACTCAGGGGATTGCCATTTGCTCAGTTCCACCCTACCACTGAGCTTGGCCTGGGGGTTAAGTGCTTAGAGATGGAGCAACTGACTAGGCCTCAAACCAGAAGGAGGCTACATGTGGACCCTGGAGTGGTCTGGAACTGATTGAGGAAGAGAGACAGAGAAGCCTTAAGACTACTGGAGGTGCCAGGTGCTAATATGGACCTCAGGAACAAGTCTGGTGTCTCTCCTATGGAAGATCTAATGCTCATCCCTATTCAGCTGTTGCTCTATTACCCAGTGTTAGCCTGTGCTGCTGATGATTCTGCACTGTGGAAGTCTGAAGGGATTGGGGCAGTCTGGAGTCTATCCTATTTTTGCTTTGGATTTCTGAATCCCTATACCCTCTCTCACCCAGTTATGCTGTTCTGCAATAAAGCATTTAAAAAGGCACTTAAAGTGACTGTCCCCCAAATGTATTGATCACATGTACCTTCACTGGCTAAGCATCTGCCCCTGAGAGGGAAATGTCGGCCCTCCCTGCCTTTGGTGGTTCACCTCAGGCCTCCGGGGGTCAAGGGGGCGCTACATTAATAACACATAGGTTTTTAAAGGACTGAGTAGGTAAGTAGGAAGCAGTCAAAGGGTACAATTGAGAGTTAGACACAGGGCAAAGCAGTATGGAAACACTGGATAGAGCAAGGCAGATAAATAGAAAACATTCAGATGGCAAAACGGAAACCATGGGGGTTTGTGTAGAACATAACACAGTAAGTTGGTAAAATACACTGCGAGCTGGAAGATACAAGATCTGAGTCTGATCCTGACATGCAGTTTCTGCTGAAGGGAAGGGTTGGTTTTCAGGCAGAACTGTTGATTAACTAACTGTGACTCAACATCATCCCCAAGCCTTTTTTGGAGGAGGCCATGTGTCTAGCACACCATTGTCTGCAGGATAATTGGTTATTTTGTAGCTTTACCATTCATGAATTTAAGGGAGCAGGATTGTCAGTACAGCTAAAAATTGTTATTTAAGCATAGGTCTGCTTTAACGTTGATCATTATGGTTTGTGATCCTGAGCCAATGTTATAATAGCTTTGGGCAAGGCTCAAGTGGATACATTTTTTATAATAAAATTAATCTTCTATAAAGTGATGTGCCGTATGTTAATTAACAATCCTAGCATTAAGACAAATGACTAGCGGACACAGAAACTTCAGCCTTCTGTCACATTAGTTTGCAAATTGGTAATAGTACAGAGCATGGGTCATTCTGTGATTTCCATCTATGCGTTCATTTATTATCTCTTAATTAATACTGTATATCATTATATTGATTTAGTGAAATGAATGGAAAAGGTATTGAGGAAGGTGAGTTATGTATTTTTTCACTAATGTTCCAATTATTTATGTAATTTTATTTGATAAATACTCTCAGAATTATGTACATTGATTTTTACTTTCACATGAACACATGTGAAAGGCACAAGAATAAATTGTTGTTGGTGGGAAACTATTCATATTTTAAATATAAATAAACATACATGTTATAGTGTAACTGTGACCAGGCTATAAACATACCAATATTTGCAGATTCTTAACAAATTTGTATATGTGTGTGGGCTAGTATATACATATTGACGCCACATCCAAAACATATAAATAAAAAATTGTCATAGAGAGGACTTTCAAGGTGCTCATGACATAATATAATATATTGTAAAATACAAAAGCTTTTTATTAAAGGTGAATTCCACCTTAAACACCATGTACTATGGTACGCCCATATTTATGGTGTAACATAGAGCATGATGCCCTTCTGTAGCCCCCTACCCTCAATCCAACTACTCCCCCTAATTTACCTGAATTGTAGTGTGCTGCTCCCTGCAGGCTCCTGTGTATTTTTTTATTTGGCGTGGCTCTACATGGGTCCAACCACACAGCCATTTAATGCATTCACAGATTCACTGGATCAATGAATAAAAAAATTCCCATCTGCTACGTCATCACACTTGTAGTAAAACTGATAACACCCTCCAGTCCATAACTAAAAGTCTGTACATCCGAGCACATTCTTTTTTTTGCAATATGAGCGCATTTATAAATTTTTGGCAGAAAGTGTAATATGCCTTTATATATTTATAGAAGAGTACATATCATAAAAACAACATAGCTTAATGGATAATAGGGATGGGCTCGATGTTCGAGTCAAACAAGGGCTCGACTCAAACATTGCTAGTTTGGCGAACACACGAGCTATCAGGGCATTCGGCGAGCTATTCGCCCGCTGAGCTCCCCACAAGGCACTGTGCACCTCACAGTGCACTGTAAGAGCCATGATTGGGCAAAGTAATGATGACTTTGCCCAATCATAGCTCCCAGCTAAGTCCCAGCCCCACACTATATAAGGCTGCTCACACCGCAGCTTTATGTAGTGTGTTGCTGTTGTTAATGATAGAGTGAGGTGTAGTGTAAGCTAACTGGTGTCAGTGCTTTATACAGCATGTTAGTGCTATATACAGCACTCTGTACTGTATATAGTATTATTTTCTGTGTTGTATATTCACTGTCTTTTTGGGTGGGTGTGTGTGTGTGTCAGTGGCGTCGCTGGTGTTCCTCTTTCTGCGTCACCAGTGTTCCCATTTTTTTTCTTTTTTAATTTAAAGGAGAACTATGAGGTGAGTGCTTTTCACTCACCTCATAGTTCTAGCCGACCTGTGACAATGAGACTGTCACAGGTCGTCTCAGAAGATCGGGAGGTGAGCGAACACATACCGGGTTCGCTCACCTCTCGATCCTGTCACGGCTCTCTGCCGTGACAGGGGGAGGGGCTGGATTCCCCTCTCCCTGCTCTGATCTGCCAGTGCTGACTGGCGAAACGGACGGGGAGGGGGCAGGTACAGCTTCCTGTCGCGGCTCTTTGGCGTGACAGGGGGAGGGGCTGGATTCCCCTCTCCCTGCTCTGAGCTGCCAGTGCTGACTGGCGAAACGGACGGGGAGGGGGCAGGTACAGCTGGCTCTGCCTCTAGATAGGCAGAGCCAGCTGTCACTCACGCAGCTGGGCGGATCCCGTTGTCTAAGTCGGGATCCGCTCCGGCGTCTCAGTATACCGCAAGCTGTAGCTCGCGCTATACTGAGCTTAGGGTAACGGGAGGACGCTAGTTTGTGTCCTCACGTTACCCTAAGGAGAACTATGGGGAAAAACACTGACCCCATAGTTCTCCTTTAAATATTTTTTTTTCAGCAGCAGGTTCTATTGATGCTTCATTGCTGTTCCCCCTTCTGTGTCGCAGGAGTTTCCCCTTCTGTGCCGCAGGTGTTGCCCCTTAGGCGTCGTAGGTGTTTTCTTTTTGTTTTAATTTTTTTTTTTTTCATAATAAATCATTCTACAACTGTTTATAGTGCACCAATCACCACATGTGATAACGTATTGCACCCAAGCACCAATTTCCCATCCCACAGTCTCTAATAAAATGTTATAATAAGCCCCACATCATGTCTGAAAGGCCAACAAGAAGTGTGACAGGTGCATATTCAGTAATTTTAATTTTTTACAGCAGGGCCTATCCCTGCGCTCCTCAAGAGTAACTGTGAGGGGTTACAGTGTGGAGGCACCAACACTAAAGGCCCAATTTTTTTCCACACCTGTGTGACAGGTATATATAATTTGAATTTTTAGAGCAGTCCAATCCTGCATTTGTCAAGAATAACTGATGGGTTACAGTGTGCAGGCACCACCAACACTAAAGGCCCAATTTTAAAACACCTGTTTTTACTTTCATCCAAAGTCTGCAAAAAAGACACCAGAATGTATCCAAAAAATCTCTAACTTTGTTCCAAGTGTCCTAAAATGTGGCCTCTTCATACAAGCTGCCTCCCCAAGCAGTTGTCAATGTCATTGTTTGCTGCAGCAGGTTCTATACATCGTACAGATGTGCCACTTTACCCGGAGGCACGATATTTAAAGGACTTTTTCATTTTTATTGTTTCACTTTAAGATCATATAGAGTGGAGCAGTTTGAAGTAAGTAACATACAGCATTTCATACAGACTAGAGCTGTTCAGAGGATGTAACGTACAGCTAAGCCCGTGGAGTGGAGCAGCCCAGTGTATGTAACACACATTTAAGTTAGTCAAAGTTAAAGTATAATTTCATGTTTCTAAAAAAAAATATGTACCAGGTATAATTTTTACACAAGCCCATTTTTAATTCAATGCTTAACCTCCCTGGCTGTATGATTTTTTTCATGTCATTTTTCGTTCTATTTTTTTCGAATTTCTTTTTAATATCCCGCCGGTTCTACCCCTTCTACGCTTGCAAGGGACGGAACCCGGAAGATGGATGCCGGCATCAGCCGGAGAACACAGCGCGGCTCGAGGGACAAGATATGTAAATGCTATGCGGCATTCCCGAGTGTAGCTTGTGGTTACCGCTTATGGTATGGAAAAGTAACCACCCCGACTACACTCCGGAATGCCGCATAGCATTTACTTACCTTGTCCTTTTTAGCCGCGATTTGTTTTATGCTGTGATGACTTGATATGCAAAACCCTCTCTGTCCCGTGTATGGTTTCTCATGGTGCATCTCTGTCCCATGCATGGTTTACCACTGCCACTACCAGTTGAGCCTGTTGCCTTTGCAGAACCAACAGAGTGGAGCAGCTAGTCCAGTGCATGTAACATACATTAAATGTAATCAAAGTATAATAAAGATAGTATTATTCCATGTTTGTAAAAATAAAAAATAAATAAAAAAACAACAGGTATAATTTCTGCACAAGCAAAAATAAAAAGCATGCCTTCCATGTATTGGGACATTCTGTATAATGTGGGTGTATAAAACTACCTCTCAAAGTGTTATTTCTTCCTTACTTGATTAACCTGCTGCTCTTTATAACTGTTTTTATTTTTTTGTTATTGTAACACTAGCACCTAACTATAGCAGGAAGAAGCTACCACTTAGCATTCAGGAAGTAGGAAGAGAATATAAGGACATGATTGTTTTTTCACAGCAAAAGTAATGTTACACATTAAGGTTAGTATGTGGGGACTAGTTAATGTTAATTTGTGAAATGGCTATTGACATTCAACTATTACAATGTCGTTACCAAGCAGAAAATGAGCATTAAAGCAAGCCCTCACGGACCTCTGTAGCTGCAGGCACTGTGGAGCTGTGGAATTCATCCTCAGCAGATCTGCTCCCCACACCTACCCTACCAGTAGTGACTCAATTTTTTATGTATAAATGCATTTAATTGTGAACCAATAGAGATCTGTGCATTTCTATATAAAAGAATCAATAGACTTCCGGTTCCGGCGCCTGATGTAGCGGTCGCAGAGAACAGAGCTCCCGCACGGCCAGGGATATATCTAATATAAAATCTGACTCCAGCATACCGACATCTCCCTGTGAGATATACCAGTACCGGCAGCACCCATGTCCACTTTCATGGATAAATTCTTGGCGAAGAGGCGCAACGGGCCGCAAGGGAGAGGCACCCCGACACGTGGCAAGAGGCCGCAACCCTCCCTAAAGATGGCTGAGCTATCCGGTCGCCCGGGCTTCAGTACCTCCTCTGATGAAGATGTGTCAGCATCATCCAAGCATGGCCTAATCGCTGCTGAGGTGGCTAAACTACTACAGCCCACTATACAGGACGCCGTGCACAAGGCAGTCTCCAAGGGCATACAGTCCCTGAGGCATGACCTCCTGAATCAGGCCCATAGGATATCCGAGGTGGAGCACCGCGTGATACAGCTGGAAGAGAGCACCGAGAAATCCTCTTCTCAACTCGGGCCGGCACAACGCCAGATAATACACCTCCTGGATCAGGTGGATGATCTAGAGAACCGGTCCAGGCGCAACAACCTGAGGATTGTCGGCCTTCGCGGAGTCTTACCGCCCCTCCGTGCTGCCAACCATATGCACCCACAATATTCCAGACCTGGGCCTGCCTGCCTCCTGCAAAGTCGAGCGAGCACATCGAGTGGGTCCCCTCAACTCCGAACGCAAGACGCCGAGGCCGGTCATTGTGCGTTTTTTGGACTATAATGACCACCTAGCGATTCTGCAAGCCTTCCGGTCCAAGAAGGAGCTTCGCCTGGAAGACCACCGCATTCTAATCTTTGCGGATTACTCGGCCGAAGTTACAAAAAAGCGCAAGGCATTTGGGAAAGTTTGCTCCATTCTTTACCAGCAGAAAACCCGGTTTACACTCGCTTACCCGGCCAACCTTCGATTTCAATCTACGGATGGAACACAACAGTCGTTCCAAGACCCCGCTGAAGCGCTCTCCTTTCTGGATCTCATAGCGAGTACATCATCATCCACAGAAGGTTTCCGACTTCCCAGCGCTCAGCGCCCCACCACCCCGGCTAGAAAGGCCTCGACTCGCCTCCCGATGACACCTACAGATTCACCTTAATTTGGACAGCTCCGACTGCCTCATAAGTCCCGCATCCTAACATCTTTGACCGGACTTGAGCGCCCTGATGTCCCGGGACCTTCGCGGTGCACCGGAGTTTTCGTTGGGGACACTATACAGAGGCCACGCCGCTATGCCTGTAAGTACCGCTTACTCTCCTATACTATCAAATGCGGATTCCTGGCCTCCTACGATACTCCAGGGGAGGCTCACGGCATGCGGCTGTACCCATTCTCGCAATACAAATGTTTTCTTTTTATTTTATGACCCTTTCCTCTTCAAAAGCCCTTGCTGGACACTGATTATCCTTGCGATAAGGCCCTATAACCTGGCCTAGCGGAGCCACCCAGTAAGCTCTGCCACGCTCTCAAGGAAAAAAGTGAAGTCATACACTGTTTGTCTCATATTTTTACTTTTATTTTTTGTTCTAATGTTGACAGTTCTGTTTTTTGCATCGTTTGGCCTTGTTGGCCTCAAGTTGGTTGAAACCATACTCCATGGGAAGACAGGGGAGAGTACATATGCCCGCCGCGTCACCCCCCTTTTCCTTTTACTACACACCAGTCTTTATACTTGTCTGTACAACACTTCAACTCAAAATATGTTGTTTGCTCCCTTAACCTGTAGAGCAATATTTTTGTTAAGTGATAAGCTTGATATTGCCCTATATATTTACATATCGATCATAATGCATACTTTTAATACGACCATTTCTATGCCCCATGTCTCACGGCTTGCGAGTGATCTCCTGGAATGCGAACGGCCTACGCTCCCAAGCCAAGCGCATGGTGGTTCTCCGGCACCTTAAAAAGCTAAAGACTCACCTTCCTCAGGAAGATGTACACCGCCTACGCAAACTGTGGGTGGGTGAGGGGGAGAGCTCCCCTGCAGTGGGAAGGAGGGCGGGGGTTGCCCTTCTATTCCACAAATCTCTTGACTACAACACAGTGACTCTGAGGGACCTAGGTTACTTGTTAAAATCAACATTCATAACAAGCTCATATCGTTATACAATGTGTATTTCCCTAATACTACGGCCACATATTTCCAGGAGATCACTGCATGGCTCCTTCAAGACGAGAATCCTCACAAGCTCATAGGGGGGATTTTAACTCTGTTATGGTCTTAGGTGAGGACAGATCGGGGGGGACAAGGAAAGTATCGGACTCAACCCCCCCTTTGCCCACACCTCTGTCCCATTTGGCGGAGATGGCGGACCTTGTGGACGTTTGGAGGATACGCAACCCCCTAAAGAGGGAATATTCCCACTTATCAGGTGTACACAAAAAAATTGCCAGGTTAGACTATTTTCTAGCATCTAATGCGGTGGACGCACTAATAGACGAAACACGGCTAATGCCTATAGCCATATCAGACCACGCCCAAATTACAATACAAATGTGTTCCTCCATACCGAGGGGTGACGCGTTTCTATGGCGCTTTCCCTCCCATCTCTACAACGATGTCTCCTTTAGGGCTATGCTGGAGGAGGGATGGCGAGACTATAAACAAAGACCACACTGACAACCCAAATCTTTTCTGGGAGACGGCGAAGGTTGTTCTCCGGGGGACAACATTATGTCATATGTTGGCGCCAGAAAGAAAAAGGTTAAAACCCAATTTCTTGAGGCCAGCCTCACACTATGCCGCGCCCAGCTGGTATACTCATCATGCCACTTCTCACAGAACAGAGACCTCTGGTGCAAAGCCAAGAAAAACTTTGAATGGTGGACTGCTCAACAGCAAGCTTTCTACCAATCTCACTCACAACTGCATTTCCATAAATTCTGGAACAAGCCAGGAAAACTAATGGCGAACTTGACGAAACCGAGATTTCTCAAGTCTCGCATACCCTCCCTGCGATCAGAGTCGGGAGCACTTTCCACTGACCCTAAACATATTAACACCATTCTCGAATGATTCTATGCCAAACTGTACTCCGCTTCCCGGGCAGACATGGGGTTGGGAGATGTTTTTCTGAAATCTCTACCTCTCCCAAAAATAAAAGAAGTCGATCTCATAAGTCTAAATGAGGATATAGCCTTGGAAGAATAGTTGGGTGTCCTTGGCTCCTCGGCTAATGGCAAATCCTCAGGCCCAGACGGCTACACAAACGAATTCTATAAGATACTGAAAGACCAGATAGCGCCCACTCTGCAGGAAGTTTTCAACTCAATATGGCGGGGAGGGACATATCTAAAAACGGGACAGGAGGCATACATTAAAGTAATCCCTAAGAAAGACAGAGACCCCACTCTCCCGGAATCCTATCGCCCCATTTCCCTCATTAACACGGATGCTAAGCTATTGTCTAAAATTAGAGCGGACAGACTTGCCAAGATCTTGCCACAGCTGAAAACCTCTGCCCAGGTTGGCTTTATAAAAGGACGTTCGGCGGTGGCCAACATCCGCCAAGTATTGGCGACCTTAGAATATGCCAAGAATCATCCAAAATCCCATCTGGCCTTGATATCAATCGATCCCGAGAAGGCTTTCAATAGTATCCAAGTCACATGGCTCCACAGAGTTCTGGAGAAGATGGGGTTCTCTGGACACTTTCAGTCCTTCATCACAGCGCTATATGCCTCCCCAAGTGCCCGAATAATCATCCCTGGCTTTATCTCTCCGAGCTTCCCACTGAGTAAGGGCACGAGACAGGGATGTCCCTTGTCCCCCTTATTGTTTAACTTATCTATAGAACCACTGTCAATATATTTCCAACAGAGATCGCAGCTGTCTGGCATCCCCTTCGTCTCACAACGCCTCAAAATTATACTCTTTGCGGATGATATAATTTTATTCTACTCTGACCCCTCACAAGACCTTCCCTTGATCCAAGATGCATTTGCTCACTTCCAAAAATTTTCAGGGTTGACCTTCAATGTCTCCAAATCAGAAGTTCTCCCACTCACCTCTGCCGCAACTATCTCCCTAAAGCCTATCCATACCTTTAACATTGCCAAGCACTCCATTAAATATCTAGGCCTCCAAATTGGCAAGACCTCATCTTCCCTATACAATTTAAACTATCCTCCCCTTATCCAAAAAATACAGAAAGAGTTGCTCGCCTATAAAGACCTCCCACTCTCATTATTCGGCAGAATCCATCTCATTAAAATGATTCCCTTCGCCAGGCTCTTATATCCCTTACAGATGCTTCCTATATTGCTAAAGCACAAGGATGTGATTGTTATAAATAAGGCTTTCCTACATTCATATGGCACGGAAAGAAGCCGAGGATATCCCTCAAAAAACTCAGCCTGGCTAAAACCGAAGGAGGCATGGCCTTTCCAAACCTTCGTTTATATTATCTGAGCTGCCTGTTTAGGCACTCAATGGACTGGATAAATTTGTCTTCTCACTATTCCAACTTCCTATTGGAGACGGAGATGGTGTATCCCTGGAGACTCCCATCCCTCCTCCACTGCCCTTTTTCTGCCCTACCCCTCTCTATCCGCTCCAATATACTCCTCCGTGACATGATTGTGGCTTGGAGGGAAACACACAATTACTTCTCTAAATATTTGATGATTAGAGGTAATCCTTCTTTTAAGCAGGGAGAAGAGTATGGCATGTTCACCCAATGGGAAGCAAAGGGGATATCTCACTTTACTGACTTCATTAATGTAAATAACTCCAAGTTACTTACATTTCCAGAATTCCAAGCTCTCCACCAGATTCCTGGGAAAGACTTTTTATTTCTTGCAAACCACCGCCCACATTAAAAAGTTGAACCCCACTCTCTCCCAACTTATGATTAGCACACCAATGGACAGAATGACCTCCGCAAACCAGAACTCCATATCGACCACTTATACTTACCTGAGGCAAGCTGGTCTGCCATCTCTAGAACACTCCAATCTCAGTAAATGGGAAAAAGACATCCAAACGGATGACATTGTTGAGAAAATATTACAGGGGTACCGCTCGATATGTAAACTGGTGTCTAATGAACAGTGGAGGGAAACACAGTATAACATTGTGCACAGAGCATATTTTTTTTTCCAACTAAAAAGTAAAAAAACTCATGCTGTGCCCTACTTTGATCACTGCCCTAAATGTAAACTGCGAGCGGCCTACCTGTTTCATTGTTTATGGGACTGCCCCCAGATTCAGCTCTTCTGGTGGAAAGTTGTTTAACTTATCGACCTGGTGGTAGGCCTAAAACTCCCACTAGAGGCCCTTTTGTTTGTGTTCAACTACTGGCACCCCTCACTGACTATCCCCACCAAACTCAGACACACAGATAGACAATGGGTGAGCATCTCTCTATTGGTAGCGAGACGCTTTATCCTCTGTGAGTGGCTTTCGCCCAAGCCACCCACACTCAAGAGACTCAGAGACGATTTGCTAAATCTGTTCCATCTAGACAGACTAGATGCCACCTTGAACATACAAAACGAGAAGGGGGTTACCACATTTTACAACAGGTGGATGTCCTATTTGTCCTATACGTTCTCTCCCGTCGAGAAGGAAAAGATACTCGCACCCTTTGATTTCTCGACCTGTCGCCTCTTAGACAAATTACCGGGCAGACAAGGAGCAAGAAATCCTGAGTATTCATAAAATATTCAAAGGGGCGTACCTACTACCGCTGCATGAGAGGAAATAGGGGGTATCTGTAATCGTAACATCTCTACCACCTAAGTACGGATGACGCCATGAGTTTTGACATTTATGCTGGTGTCCGTGTCCCCGAAATGGAATGTGTATTATCTATTGTACAGTGTTATTTTATATTGTTTGGTTTTATTGATTTTGTTTCCTTCTTGGACCATTTTTGCTCATCTACAACACTATGCTGATGTTATATGAGCTGATGCACATGTAAGAAGATTGTGTATAACCTGTGACTCACATTGCCAGAAGCTGTAATACGTGCATTCCTGTACCGATGTGCTTTTCTTTTTTTAATGATGCTTCCTATATTGCTAAAGCACAAGGATGTGATTGTTATAAATAAGGCTTTCCTACATTCATATGGCACGGAAAGAAGCCGAGGATATCCCTCAAAAAACTCAGCCTGGCTAAAACCGAAGGAGGCATGGCCTTTCCAAACCTTCGTTTATATTATCTGAGCTGCCTGTTTAGGCACTCAATGGACTGGATAAATTTGTCTTCTCACTATTCCAACTTCCTATTGGAGACGGAGATGGTGTATCCCTGGAGACTCCCATCCCTCCTCCACTGCCCTTTTTCTGCCCTACCCCTCTCTATCCGCTCCAATATACTCCTCCGTGACATGATTGTGGCTTGGAGGGAAACACACAATTACTTCTCTAAATATTTGATGATTAGGGGTAATCCTTCTTTTAAGCAGGGAGAAGAGTATGGCATGTTCACCCAATGGGAAGCAAAGGGGATATCTCACTTTACTGACTTCATTAATGTAAATAACTCCAAGTTACTTACATTTCCAGAATTCCAAGCTCTCCACCAGATTCCTGGGAAAGACTTTTTATTTCTTGCAAACCACCGCCCACATTAAAAAGTTGAACCCCACTCTCTCCCAACTTATGATTAGCACACCAATGGACAGAATGACCTCCGCAAACCAGAACTCCATATCGACCACTTATACTTACCTGAGGCAAGCTGGTCTGCCATCTCTGGAACACTCCAATCTCAGTAAATGGGAAAAAGACATCCAAACGGATGACATTGTTGAGAAAATATTACAGGGGTACCGCTCGATATGTAAACTGGTGTCTAATGAACAGTGGAGGGAAACACAGTATAACATTGTGCACAGAGCATATTTTTTTTTCCAACTAAAAAGTAAAAAAACTCATGCTGTGCCCTACTTTGATCACTGCCCTAAATGTAAACTGCGAGCGGCCTACCTGTTTCATTGTTTATGGGACTGCCCCCAGATTCAGCTCTTCTGGTGGAAAGTTGTTTAACTTATCGACCTGGTGGTAGGCCTAAAACTCCCACTAGAGGCCCTTTTGTTTGTGTTCAACTACTGGCACCCCTCACTGACTATCCCCACCAAACTCAGACACACAGATAGACAATGGGTGAGCATCTCTCTATTGGTAGCGAGACGCTTTATCCTCTGTGAGTGGCTTTCGCCCAAGCCACCCACACTCAAGAGACTCAGAGACGATTTGCTAAATCTGTTCCATCTAGACAGACTAGATGCCACCTTGAACATACAAAACGAGAAGGGGGTTACCACATTTTACAACAGGTGGATGTCCTATTTGTCCTATACGTTCTCTCCCGTCGAGAAGGAAAAGATACTCGCACCCTTTGATTTCTCGACCTGTCGCCTCTTAGACAAATTACCGGGCAGACAAGGAGCAAGAAATCCTGAGTATTCATAAAATATTCAAAGGGGCGTACCTACTACCGCTGCATGAGAGGAAATAGGGGGTATCTGTAATCGTAACATCTCTACCACCTAAGTACGGATGACGCCATGAGTTTTGACATTTATGCTGGTGTCCGTGTCCCCGAAATGGAATGTGTATTATCTATTGTACAGTGTTATTTTATATTGTTTGGTTTTATTGATTTTGTTTCCTTCTTGGACCATTTTTGCTCATCTACAACACTATTCTGATGTTATATGAGCTGATGCACATGTAAGAAGATTGTGTATAACCTGTGACTCACATTGCCAGAAGCTGTAATACGTGCATTCCTGTACCGATGTGCTTTTCTTTTTTTAAATAAAAAATTTTTATTCAAAAAAAATTAATGATACAATCTAAATATGTATCATCCTCTGTAGACTGTTATCCATATTTATTAAGCATTAGATGTCAGCATTAGATGTTAAAGCATGTACATTTTCCCAGATATATCTACATATATTTGAATAATCTTTGCTCCCACCAGGACTTGGTACTGTCCTGTGACCTTACCTCCACTAGAGTAATATTGACATGGCAACAGACTGGGAAGTGTTTCTGAAACTGTATTTTCATGCTTATCTTATAATTGGTTCAAATGGCAATAAGGATGTAAAAAGAATTGGTATTGTCCAGTACAAGATCACAAAAGACAGAAGAGTCTTCAGTGGCTGCCCATCTACTAGCATGGAGAAGGGAGTAGAGAGAAGCATGGGGAAGGGAAGTGACTTGCCTTGCTGTCTCTGTGTATTTAGATTGTAAGCCCTCATGAGCAGGGACCTTCTTACCACATACAAGGATGGCTTCATATGACCGTACCACCCTAAAACAGGATATCAGGGCCAGTGCTCAGGCGACTAGCTGATTCTGCAAGAAACTAACAGGGCTGTTCACAAAAGGGTGAAGAGTTTGGAGAAGGCAGGAGAAATGAACAATCTAGGACAACATAGCTGAACTGGAAAGTGAGCCGACATGGAGATTTCTTCCAAATCAGCTGTTTTGGCCCAGATTGTTCACTTCTCCTGCCTTATCCAAACTCTTCACCCTTTTGTGAACAGCCCTGTAAATATTTTAAACCTCAATAAACAGCATCCATTGTAAGTGATTGAATCAACATTTTAAATAGCTTAAAAAACCTTTGGAATGTAGTATCACTTCAGCCTTGTCACACGTGTTGGAAATAACTAAATAGTTTGAAGGCTGATATTATATACTGTAAATTGGCTGAATTAAGTGGCAGTCACACTTAACAGCACTATAGCTGTTGGAAAATCTAAAGGTAATTGTACAGAGAAAATACAATAAAAATTTAATGTGGGTGGTTGACCTTAATGTTAACTTTTTTATATTAAAAAGGAACCAGTTGCAAACAAATGAATGCATGGACACACAGCTACTTAGAGAAAAGAAGGGCAGGGGTACACAGCTGTCCTGAACCCACAGGAGCCCCTTTGTATCAGTGAAGATAGAACAGGGTCCCGGGAATTCTCCTGCCTACATTCAGTGGTGTACACTCTGGCGAGTTCATCCAAATAGGGACATGTTCTCATTTAGACGCCTTGTACTGATTTTATAGTCTCTATATAGTCTTCTTCAGATTAACCAACAACTATAAACCACAACAACCGTGTCTAAACAATCTGTTCAATTTATATCCAATCAGGCAGGCCCTTGCGCTATTACATTTTTGTTAAATCTACATGCAGTTTGTATATTCATAACAGGGGTAACATATTGTCAACTACCAAAAAACAAAGACTCAATAAAGAAAATAACTCTTGTTACCGTTGGACACCTGAGAGTGGCCGAACATACTAGGCTATCTACCATACCTAACCACTCTCCAGTGCAATAATGTACATTCAATCTGTCAGCGGTGAGACCCTTTAACTTGTCGTGGGAGCACTTAATCTTCACATAAAGGTGTTTGTATTTCAATGGGTAAGGGAATCACTCACTAAATATTCTAGGGAAACCAATAGTACAAGAATCAGGAGGTCCACTTTAAACAAAGTTCATCTGGCAGCAGCAAAATCCATGCAAAAGTAAGCTGATTAAACACAGGGGTGGCTCACTACTCTGATGTTTGACAGATGTCCTTCTGGTTATAGTCTGTCCTCAGATGGCTGCTCCTTCAAGCTGAATGTCAGAAGATAGAAGGTAGGCCACACTGTCGTGGCTGGATGGGGGTTAGTGAAAGTTAGGCCCAACTAGGTAGGAGGGATAGGTGTGAAGTAGCCTGCAATGCCCTGGTCCTTCCCTCTCTAGTCTACACTTTCTTCCTTGATGGCCTTGTGAGTTCCCCTTGCTCTGCTGCCTCTGGATTCTCACTCCCTGCATCACCTGCATCATCTGCCGCCCAGGCTTCATTCCCGTTTGTGCTTCCTCCCATCTTTTTCTATGTCTAGCGGGTTCAGGCTGTCAGTGCAACCAATTAGTTTCTAGCCCCCTCCTGCCCTGTCAGTCAACGGTAGAGGTAAGCAGCATTCCTGAGCTATGTGGCTTCCGTGGCCCAAAGGGTCTGCCAGTCAGGAATATATTTACTATCTAAACAGTATCAGTAGTAATGGCACAAAAAGATGCCTATACTTAACTTTCCCATGCTCCCCTTGCTCCCCCTGTACAGCTTTAGTTTTTAAAAGCAAAAAGGACTGTCCATTCCAGCCCAATGTGACAGTCCTGGAGCCTGGTGATTGCATATTTTTTTCCTGCAGTTGTCAACTTGTTACAGTTTGATTTTACAGTATTTCGCTAAAGTAAAGTTTATCAGCAAAATGTGGAAAAGTGAGATGGAACACTCAATTCTACTAGTAAACAAAGTGAACCCGTCTAGAATGTTTCTACCTTCAAAACAAATGGCTCAGATGCTTACATTGCAAATATATGGGGATGTCGCACACTGCATCCAGAGGTCTCTGATGCATACAGTCCTAATCTTATCAGTGAGCACACCAACAATGGGACATTAGAAAAATTACAGATTGGAAGCATTTACCCTTAAACTGCCCTTACCATCCTCATATATTTGCAGATGTCTATTACTCATATCTTTGTTTTCAAACTAAACACAGATTAGACAGGGTTTTAGTAGGCCAGTTGTGTGGACAATACATTTCTGAAGAGGTGTGATCATTTGCTAACAGATGGACATAATAGTTCTATGGTGTAAGCTACACAGTAGCACATGGTAACAATTAATCAAACACAACTGCAATTTTGTGGAATCATGTGTAATAAATAGCTTCTACATGCTACGTCTGCATACCTTAAGCCATAGGGAGCGTATGGCTTCTGCTTACTCACACTTGCGGTTAGGCTTGATTGTTTACATTTAAACCCAGACTTGGAATTTAAGTGCATTGAGTTTTTGAAAATCTTAAATGGATATTAACACACAGGTGCCTTAATGCATAACCCCAATTTCTTAAAAAATCAATCCCATTTAGGTGATTTATATATTTCAAACCTAAGCAAACCTAAGGATCACAAAACAACAACAATCAGAGCTCAGGCTGACTACAGCCTAGCTGCCCACTACATATAAACTAGGGCCACTCCAACCTATGGCATGGTACCTACACCAACAGTGATACATTATATAGCCCAGGACTCAAAATTTCAAGTCCTGAGCTACTAGCCAGGCCTCAAGAGTTACTAGCCACCAGTTGCCTCACCTAACCCTTACCCTGCCCCGGCCTTAACTCTGCCCCTAAACACACCCTCTTAAATAATCTTATAATTCTTATCTTATGATAGTTGCCGCTTGTAAACGGCAGATTAGGGATTCCTGCTGCAGGAAAATGCAAGTTCCTGACACAGGAATCTCTAAATCACACCTGAAATATACTGTAGGTGTGAATGGGGCCTAATATAAGCATACACTAAAGGTGCCCATACACCTGCCGATTATCGTGCCATAATCGCGGGTGATCCCACAATCGTATGATAATCGGCAGGTGTATGGGCAGTGTGTGACCGCTTCTACAGTAAGGTCGTACGACTTTCATCTTCCAAGCACGCTGGAAAACCTGCCGAAAATCGTACGATTTTTGGCGGGTTGGTGGCGTGGTCGGAAGACGAATGCCCCACGGGCTGATGTGCGCAAGCGCACACTGCCCGTTTAGCTCTGCAATCATCGGAAGCCCTCCCCTCAGCGGGGAGGGCTTGCGTTGATCCGAAGTACGATCTGTCTGTCCAAGATGGGCAGATCGTACGAAATTTTAATGACCTTACAACCATCGCAATATAAAAGTATAATATAATAATAACATTCCCCCCACACATAAAATAATACACTCCCCCCTTACTGACTGATCACTGATCACCCCCAGATAACCAGGGATCGATCCTCCTCACATACATCCTTTCTTTCGGCCGGAGCTCAGAACTGTCAGAGCTGCTCCAGCAAGTCAGGCACGTGGTCTGCGACCGTGTGCCTGACATGTCAGCTGGATGCGGGCCACATAGTACTGGTTCACAGGCCGGAGTTGGCGACCCAAAATTCCACTCGCCCTCACCTTATTTTTACTCGCCAAATGCGAGCAGGCGAGTGGAAATTTTGAGCCCTGATATAGTCCATTAATAGTTTCTAAATCCTTTACAAAATGCAGATATACTATAATAACCTTTCTAGCCTAACCTAATTATTCGTGTTGAGCCCCTTGATATCACAAATACTGAGCTTTAAATACATCTTGAATAATGTTACTTATTATTGGATCTGTTTATACCACAAAGGAATTTAGTTGACAAATGTGTTACAAACTAGGTCTGTTTTTTTTTTATTTCTTGGTGTAGTAATAAAAGAATGATATATCTGTAGTTGGCAGCATGTAAGATAAATTAGCCTCTTTATTAACCATGAATACAATGGCACAATTTGCACATAGTTACATTTCAATAAAATTCACACTACTTATAATTATTAGACATGTGCACCAGCAAAAAATGTGTTTAGTTTAGTTTCGTTTTGAAACAACAAAAAAATTTGTTTAGTTTAGTTTCGTTTTTCTGGTCCGAAATTAAATTAGTTTCGGACGAAATGCGTTAGCGGTAGTGCTGCCGAAATTCGTTTACGAAAAAGAAAAAAACTTGACACGCCGTGGCCTGCAAGCCTGTGCTTTAACCACTACACTATAACCTCTATACTTTAACCACAGACAACAAACTACACTATACCACAGACAACAAACTACACTATAACCTCTATACTTTAACCACAGAAGCATTTGATATATATGAATGCAATATGTAGCATTTGACAGCTGAGAATGTAAAAGGGGCGGAGCGAGCCGTGACGTCATGGCTCGCTCCGCCCATCTGTTGAC